>NC_047163.1:19418433-19483433 GCF_009819705.1 Hippoglossus hippoglossus | reverse complement strand
GTATCGCAAACATTTCTTATAGTACAGTTCACAAATGTTTCTCCAGCATTACTACTGGATCGGGGCTAGGTTTGTCCCCGATGAATAAGTATGAAGAGCACGCATGTCAGTCACTCAGTCTCTTTTTACCCACATTCCCTGTTTCACAAAGCAACTGACCAAGGAACACCTTTAAATAAGCAAGTGGAGATGCAAATGTTTTGACACGAGTCACGTGGGGCTCACTGAACACTGCAGTTGAGTATGAAAATGGTGTCAATCATGTGTTAGGGGCATCACAATCACCAAATCTCAACACAACCGAACTCCTACGGGAGAATTTGGAGCACACATGTCCAGGCGACCTCAAGCACAACATGTTTTAGAATGATGCTGTTAGTGCCTCCAGCAGACTTCCACACACTAAAGTTTAATGATATAGTATAGACAGTATCCTTGTTCTCTCCCTTAAATGCATCATTCCTTTCTGTTCACTGTAGACAGACTGGTACTTTACTGTCATCTCCATCTTACAGTTTAACCCTGACAGTTGGCATTAAACACTCGTCAGCCCACGCTACCTGTGTGTTAGTTAATTAAGGTGGTGCTAAAGGAAAGCTCAGAGCGCAATGAAAATCCAAAGACTCCCCTCAGGAGCATAATTATGCTCAACCTCATGACAACGTCCTTAAATTTGTCTAAAGTGGATTTTGCCTGGTGGTGGTAGGGAAGGAAAGGTTGGAGGGTCACAGAAGTCAATACATTTATTGTTAGGAGCTTTACTACAGCTGTAAAGTGTAAATATTCTATGTCAGAGAAGGGGGATGTAATTCTTGACATATTTTGTCCTTGAACATGTTTAGAGGTCATTCAAATATCAGGGCTCACACCCAGGCAACCATGAATTTACAGTATATTGTACATTTAATGATGATCTCGCCAGTAGTTGCAATATCTTGCTTTGGTTGATTAAACAAAACCGTCTTTCAAACATTGTGCTGGAGGGACAGAGATGCTGTTGCTTTCATCCTTTGCCTCAGTTCAACTGCAATAACACATGCACATATTCAGCCAGAGACACCAGACGAGTACCCTTGACTATTTACAGCCCACTCTCACGGATACAAAACAACCATCAAACCCACTTGTGACCAGCTCAGACAACACCGGTATATCAACAACATCCCCAGCCCACTGGACTCATGCAAAACAAGCCGCTGCAGAAATCTGCATTTGCTGCCTCATGTGCACCTGTGTCCCTCGCGCGCTTTATTCCTCCTACTCTATTCCCCACGCAGCGCACACTGACTTTGACACTCCATCATATCAAAGCCAATAAACAAGTGTGCAGGAATCGAGTAGCCAGAAACAATGTGCTGTATTGATCAAGTGTTCCTGTTCGCTGTGTGCCGACGTTGATTATCAGTGGGAATGTCGTCGTGAACGCGGCTTCACTCGGCAACACGGGCGTATTTGCTTGTGCTGCCAGAAGAACTCAAAGCAAATATCACATTGATCTACAAAGCAAATGTTCCCTATGAAATGTGAAATGTCATTGCGTGTACAAAGGATCTTTTGTCTTACCTCTTCTTTTTTTAATGGCAGTATTCTCAGTGTAACAGAGGTGCACGCTGAGCAGCAATGAGGCAGATAGTCAAATTTTATCTACTGTATGCATATTACTTAAAAACAATATCGTGGGATGGCTGCCAGGGTTTTACAGCTTCTTGAGGATTCTCATTAGCTTTAATGGGAGGACATTATGACAGCGGCTAAAATTATGTTTTTTTTCATACTCCAGATGTATAGTATGTATGAGACTGCAAACATCAACAGAATCATTTCAAACCCACTGTTTATTTCTTTGAATAACATTTGAATGCTATCTCTTCATTTTTTGTGGCGCGGCCTTTACCTTCCAATCGTGGGGAACATTTGATGATACACATAGTATCGTTAGAACCTACAGGTAGCTGTGCTGCGGTCAGCATCTGAAAGAAAAAATCAATCTGAAGAAAGCATTTTGATAGCTGTTGTAATCTGGCAGTTTGGCTTGTGTAACCAGCATATATCTCAAGTCCTGTTCAGACTAACATTAGTATTGTGTGAAGAAAAGTAGCCCCCTCATTCATTTCAGTGAGACGAAATAATGCATGGTATTTGGTCATAAAGCATCGGACCAACCTTAGTGTTGACCTTATGCTAGTGCTAGAGGAAACACCAATAGATCACCAAAGTTATGAGGTATTATTCATAATGAGGGGGGCATGAATCTCTACACCCGACTTCATGGCAATCCATCCAGAGATATTTCACTAAATCTCCCCACTTGTCCGCCCCTTGTTGATGTTAAAGGAAAAGTTGAGGAACCACCAAGGTCATGAGGATTCATCCCCCAGTGAACATGAATATCTTTATAGAATCCAAAATATAGTGGCCTCTAATTCTAGAGCTCTAGAATGGCTGACAAGATCTCCTGAATCCTGAGGTGCTGGTGCACAGTGCTGCAGTGGTAAGTCCTGTCACAGCAAGGAGTTTCTTGGTTCAAACCCAATGGCTGACGAGGGCCTCTCTGTGTGGGATTTGTATGTTGTCCTCATGTCTGTGGGGGGTTTCTCCGGGTACTCCGGCTTCCTTCCTAGGTTCCTTGGAGACTCTAAATTGTCCGTAGGTGTGAATGTGAGCGTGAAAGGTTGTTTGACTTTAGATGTCATCTCTGTGATGGACAAGCGATCTGTCAGGGTTCCCCACCTCTCACCCAATGTCAGCTGGGATTGGCTCCAGCCCCTGTCATCCTCAAAGGATAAGTGATGTGCAGTAAATAATGGAGTGATGTTTATGTGGCAAAATCTAAATTGACCAATGGTATACTCAACCAAAAGTATACTCTTCCTCGACACATGAAGAACACTGTGAATAACCACTCTGTCTCTTTGTGTGTGCCCACTCCACCCATCCTCCTCTCTCCGGCCACGGTTTAAGGACAAAGAAGGCACTTTTAAGAAAAGTACAGACCACCTGAATATCTCTGAAACACTGTACAAGGTTATGATCCTGAGGGGAGGTGGAGGGTTATTCAGAGCAGCTTGGCTCTGGCTACAAATGAGATAGGCGCATTAGTAAGGTGGGAAAGGTTGCCATCTTCGAGTGAGCATGATTGATGTGGGCACAGCAGCATGCAGCAGCGCTCACGCCAAGCCCTCACCGATTGTCGCCACAGCGACAGGCAGGAAGAGGAAGTGAGATGACCTTGGGGTCATCGTGACAAAATGCTTAACAACAGTAGCATAGCTCTCTGGGTTGTGGGTCAGGGTCGTATGTGTGAACATCAAGAACACAGGGAACGCCGAGAACATTGGTTTGCTGCTTCCATGTTTCATTTGGATTCAGGGGATGCGCAAATGCTTTAACATTGCAATGATTTCACACATGTTTAGCGAGATGGTCATGTTCTCTGAGGAGTGTGCAGCATTTATTTAAGTGTTGGGTTGGATTGTCCTTATCAGTTTGGTGTTTCTGGGCTTAGGTGCTTTCCCACAAGAACGGCATCAATGCTGAGGTTCAGTGTCCAGAATGAAATTCTTGTTATTCTTGGGGTAAAGACTTGACATTGTCAAAATGTATAGTTTTTGAATCTCAATACACAAAACAAAGCAGCACAGAGAAGGCTTTGGTCAGCTTTGTTTCTAATATATCAGCATCAACCTACTAAACCCCGCACTGCCCGAGCCCTTGTAGCTACAGCACATGTATAATCTATTTTTGATGTGTATGTGCATTCATGCCTCATGTATATGTTCCTGTGTGTCCTTCAGACCAAACTCAGCATGCTGAGCAATAGGTAGCAGTTAGCTGGATTTTATATTCTGAGGCAAAGCCAGGGGAGGCAGACCCTGACCTCAGCCTCAGTCACCCAGAACCACGGCTGCAGGCCTCATCTCCATAGGAATCAATAGACTACAGTAATAATGGTGATCTATGGGGCCAACATCAAAGAAGCCACTGACCTTTCCGGGCTGGGGGTTGGGGGATGACCACCAAGCTCCATGGGCGCGTGTGTGCACAGAATAAATGTTATGTCAGAGAACAAAGCCAGTGGCGGTGTGTGCGTAAGAGACACCCTTGTATGTACACACAGCCAGTGCCCTACATGAATATAAAGCAAAAAAAGTATGCATATATAAAGGCCACCGCCATCAGTCTTTCATTTACACATGAAATAGGGACATGTAAGGTTTCCCACTTTAAGACTGCCCCAGCTACATTTATCAAATATGTCATTTTGTTTGATTTTCCATTTGAAATTATTTATTTTATGTTCTTGACTTCATTTCTCAGAAAGTCAGATTTCAAATACAGGTTTTCTATTTAGATGAGAAAAGAGGCTGGAGTGCCTCCGCTTTACAGTAGCCTCTCGTGGTACTGATTATTGATAAGATAAAGACAAACATTTGTTGTTAAAAAATGGGTGCTGGGATAATCGTGTAGGAAAAAACGTAAGCCACCGTGAAAAAAATAAAAGTGATTTATTATTTTACATTATTTTTAAGTACTTTATTCTATTCAATAGTTAGTTATAGTCATTTGTATCTACTTTTTCACCCAACTCCCCCTGACTTTCATGAAGTTGTATGAGAGTTTAACCAATGACGATGAGTTTTTTAATCTTATGCTAGTTGTGGGGTTGAAGGTTGTTATCTTTCACAATGATTTTGGTTTTTCAAAAATCTGTGACATACTGGCCTAAAAAAACCTTAAGTAACAGGTTCCATTGAAACATGAATCACTTCTATCTTTATCCGAACCCAAAAAACTGAGCTCTGCTGGTAAATTGTTTTGTTATAGTTGCACAACACATAGATGGAGAAAGAGGGAATGAATAAAAACTACTAAAGATAAAGTAAACTGAAAAATTGTACAAATGCAAATGTACAAAAAGTAATATGTCACCAGGCCGCTTAAACATTAGCATAAAGCAGGGCCAGGGTCTGTCTCCAGCTGAAGCCCCTTGAGACCATGGAGAACCCCTTGTATGATTATAGCTGGGGATTGGCACTTCAAACATACCATACGATAATCACTGGGATCCATTTGACCATTATTCCAAGACATTTTCAAGGCACTCTGCTCTACTTAAGTATGTCAGTGTTTTAGTTTTCCAAACATCAACTGTAATGTAGCAGTTGAGAGTGTAATTTTGTAATTTTCACAACATGACATGTCAGATTCACAGGAAAATTGAGCATTTAGGGTTTTACCATACCTAAATACTTCAGGTGTAGTAACTGGTCAGAAGCAAAAGATCAGGACTCATGGGGGAGCTCAAAACCAACGTCATAACTTCACATGTTATTCATGATAAACTCTTAAAGGACCCACATTGTGACATTTTGTGACAAGCATGTCTATGTCTCACCTCTTAAAAACACTGTCAAAGTATTTAGCTGCTTAATCCACAGAGCAATGCACACGGCACATATCCAGAAACTGTGCCTTAAACCTAGCCCTCAGGACTTCAGCACGGTCCAACATTGGTTTCTCTTTGTTTACCTTCAATCTATAGTTTTATTCAAAATTTATTAAGGGCTCTTATTAATGCTTTGCGCGGCCTTTTAATGTGATCCTTCTACCAATCATTGGTTTACTTTTATCTTATCTTTTAAACTTGCTCACTCACAATTAAAGGATGAAATCCAATACTATTGAAGCTCCAAAAAAGGGATTAGCTGCTTGATGGCTCCGTCTCCATAGCTGCTGCCCGAGCAAAACATATTTGATAGTATACAGTCTTTAAGTCTTCTGTCCCAGCTGTCCACTCACCCAGGTACCTGTTGTCCCTGATGCTCTCGTATTCTGCAGCCACACACACTCCCCTGGCTGCCCTCAACTCACTAAAGACGTTTTCAGATATTTACCCGTCAGGCATTTTAGTGTTAACTGTTGACATCACCATCTGAATTTAATTACCAGAGTAGTAGGTTGCAATCTGTTACCTGTGGTCGCTCTGACTGTGCATCACTTAGAAAACAGTGCCTGACAATCACAAAAGAGAAGAAAACTACATTAAGCTGACTTTAAGTACTTGAAACCACAAATACATCTTCATATGGATATGAAAACCTCAATAAAACACTGGATATGTATAAAATATACAACCTTTAAATAATTTGTATTTAGTTGAGTGTATGGTGCGTTTCCTTGTTCCTTGCTTTTGAGTTCATTGTCTGCCCACTTATAAATGCTAGGCGAGTTTATGTTTAATGTGTTCGGTTCAGTTTGTTAAAGTCATACGTGTCATGGACATTCATATTTACGGACATTAGTCTGAACATTGTGGCTGACTTCATGTGCCACAGTTCTGCTTTGGTTCTTAACTCTCTGAAGAAGAGGACGCTTGGATGAGTGAATTCCAGGATGACGTGTAAAGGCTTCCGAATTAAGTGGATTGATTAGTTAACACAGATCTTTTGGCGATATTCGACTTTTATGAACACACGCGCACACGCAGGAACACTTCATCAGACAGCTTGGTACTGCAGTTTCTCGCCTCTTGCCTCCATCAACACCCAAACCCCACAAGCGCCTCCTTGGCCCTCCCCCCAGCCCAGGGCCTCTCTCTGGGGTCATTATGGGCTCTGACATGCCCCGCTGGCTCCATGAATGTTAATGCCCAGTGGAGGGAGCCAGGGCTCCAAACACACACGCACACACACGCACGCACGCACACACACACACGCGCACACACACACACACACACACACACACACACACACACACACACACACACACACACACACAATCATGCAGTTACATACACACATGTCTGTGTTTTAATGGAGTTCATACACAATCTATCGGTGTACACAAACAAATACACACACACGCACACACACGTACACACAGATACAGTGTTGACAGATCACATAGTTGCAGTCATGTACATCTGGGCAGACACTGACTATCTGATCAGAGATCACACAGATGGCAGATAGCCTGTCCGTATCGTGCAGGGTGCCCCAGGCTCAGTAAAGATCCATGTTGGCAAAGAGATGAAGAGCTGGAAGAAGAAGGAGGAGTAGGGACAGAGAAAAAGATTATGTATCCAGCCAGATTCTTCTACCTCCCACTTTGTGTCTCCTCCTCAGAGATCTGTATGACACCTTTTACCTCCTTCTTTCTGTGCCACTCCTCTTCTTGTTATCTCTGGATGTCTCCTCATCTTTCCTCTTCCTCCCCTTATCCTTCTCTTCCTCCTCCTCTCTACACCAGCTTTAAACCTCCCGTTGGAGCAAGCACTTCATCGCCTCCTTGTGCTGTCATTTTGTCAAATTTTACTTTGCCATTTATACTTTGCCATTTTATATTTCCCTTTGTGAAGAAACAGCATACTTGTGCAAAATACTCACATGTATCCATGTTGAACAGTGGTTCAGCATATTGGCTACCAACCTTAAAAGGCCATCTAGCAACATGGATAGAAAATAGATTGTAACAATAAGGTTGATTGCAATTTAGGCTTATTTTTAGACTTTTGCCCATCATTTCTATATCTTACACTCTTACAACTTTGCTAAACAAAGATGGATGTGTAAGGAATCCTATCGGACATTCTCACAGACTGGAAAGCAAATCCTAGGTTCAACAAACTGTTGTAAATATCCATCATAGGTTACAGACCCACAGTATCATTCATTTATTGGAGGGTTCACTAAATGTTGGCCTTGAGGCAAATAAGACTTGTGTTGTTATTAACTGCAATTATACAGAATACATTATCCTTACTTCAAAACTCACAGGAGCTGGATGCATACTATGTTTTTGTGCCTGCTTGAGGGACTTGTTGGTGCTTCACAGCTGGATTCTAAATGTTTTCACATTGATCTCTCAAGAAGTAAAAATGAGATATACACAAAAAGCAGTTTGCAGTAAAAAAACGTTTCCCTTTTATAACAATAAGCATGTCCACTCTCCACTGTGACAACTGGCTCTACTGGAATCGCAATAAAGATGACTGCTGTTATCTAGAAACCCCAAGTGAAGCCACAAAACAAGTTTAACAGTTACACCATTTACACCTCCCACCCCCAATGGATGGATGGATGGACAGTTTACACCTGCTTTAAAATGTGTTTACGGTGTTGAGATTGTGATCAGATGGACCCTTGGCCACATAAAGGTACAGGTGTAAATCCCAACAAGATGCACTAAGGGCAAATTGTGATCCAATCAGTCAAACCACTTCCGGAGTTGGTCAGTGATCATGCAAATTGTTTTGTAAATCCACTTACAGCTACGTGGGCACAGACGATAACAACATAGCAGCCATTAGCCAGTAAACACAGGAAGCGGTCCTCTCCTCACTCATGTTATTCAAGTCACTGTGGACGGAGTGAAGATGAGACCAATTGGAAAGTGAGAAAAACACAATAGCACAGCTTCACTTATGGCTTCCATTTCTTCTATTCCTCTTCTTCAACCTTGTTTGGTCTTTGTTGAGTTTTTTTAACAAGCGAGAGAGACGAAAAGTAACATGAGCTAGAGATTAAAATCATATCTGGATACAACCTGGATCCAAACACATTTCTCTGCGTCACTTTTTCTGCTAACTCTGTTTTACTTTCTCCCTTTTTCCACATCATACGTCTGCGTCTCACTTATGTTTTTTTTTTTTTTCATGTCCCCTCATCCTCTTTAACTCCTCCTCGTTATTATCCCTTTCTCTGTCCCCCTCAGTCACTGGTTATTGCTCTCGCTCTCCTCTCCTTCCTCCATCTCGGCCCCACCTCCTTCTCTCCCTCCCTCTCCCTGCTCCCATGTCTGCTCATCTTCTTCGTTGTTCGCTTCTTTCTTTCCTCCCTCATCCTTGTCCTCAAATTTCCTTGCCCCCATCTTGTATCCACTGTCTCCTCCATCCTCCTCCCTTTATCCCTCCCTCCCACTCTCCTCTTCCTCCTCCTCTTCCTCCTCGTTGAGTATTCTAGAGTAGAGACGATCAGGCGCTCCACTAGAATAAGAATTCCTGCATTATTTGATCATCAGAGTTTATTGTAATCCTTGACCCTGGCCCTGCATTTCAAACACAGATTGTGGATTAGGGTGCTTAGATGGCCTGTGTGTGTGTGTGTGTGTGTGTGTGTGTGTGTGTGTGTGTGTGTGTGTGTGTGTGTGTGTGTGTGTGTGTGTGTGTGTGCATTCGTGCATGTGCAGACATGTGTGTGTGTCTGTGTCATGCGTTACAATAGCTCAACAATAACATGATTCCACAGGCACCCTTCTCCTTGTGCGTGTGTGTGTGAGTGTGTGAGTGTGTGGTCTAGGTATTACTTGCGTTGTGGGGATGTAGATCTGTTTACACGGTGACATCATCTCGACTTCCTATCTTTATGGGGACAAAAAGCAAGTAACCGTAGCATAAACCATTCAATTGTAATGTTTTACGGTTAGTAGTAAGGTTACATTTAGGTTAGACTCAGGCAAGCAGGGGTAGGATTATTATGTTCAAATTAAATGCAGTCGAGGAAATAAATGCCACCTTTCAACAGTCAAAGTTTGACAAACAAAAATCTCGGCGCTCCATTTTTCCTACACTCTTCTTTGATCAGCACATTGAAAACATTGCTAAGACTTTTATCACTTTTTCAATTTGTTACATATCTCAAATTCAGTCCTTTCTGTCGGTTGGAAGATGCTGAGACTTTAATTCACACCTTTGTGTCATCCGGAATGGATTAATGTAATGTTTTGTATTCAGGGCAGCCTCATGCTGTACAGTAATACAGAGAGATTTACCTGGCGCTGATAGGCTTAATCAGCATCGTGTGAACTCGTTTGGCAAGGGCTCCACTGTAACTGACGTTCATTTATATGTAAAAGTCCCACACCCCAGCTTCCAAACTCATTTCTATGCCTTAACTTTTAGTTAGTGGCTTATCCTTTTGATAATTTCAGACCTGGTACCTGTTACTGTTCTCTCTCCAGCAGCTGCATCTCAGCCTCCATGAATCTATCAAACATGGAACGTACAGCAAAGTCCAAGTGTCTGTTCATCCCTCCGTCTATTCTTGTTTCTATTCTCCTATTGTATGTCCTCTTGTTTCACTCAGGCTCTCCATGCTGGACCACAGACCAGCCTGTGACCTCTCCCTCTCCTGGCTGTCAGTGGTTCATTCCAGATGTTGAACCAGGAGTTCCAGCCTCCTTGTTGTCTCCGTCTGTCTAGATGTGTGAATAATGTGCTTGGTTTTACCCCTGTGTTGTGTGTCCTCACATGTGTGGTCATATTACTCAAGCAGTACTAGGATGTTGCAGATTTGTCCTCAACAGATTATATTCTTCATTAATGGGGGGAAGGTTCATAATTGAAGTTTTAATTTAAATATCCAGTTTTGAAGTGCATCAGGCCGTATGAAGTAGTGTGCCTCGTGATCCAACTGTCAGCTTGTCCCACTGCATGTCGTCTTGACCAGTAAAGTCCGTAATGTTAGGTCGTTTTGCCAAAAGAAATCGAGGACATTAGTGAGCACACCTGTCCTGAGTGGACCATCACAACACCGGAGCATCTGGGAGGCGGTATGGGGAAGTATTTTGGGTTCTACACCATAGATGAGTAGAGTAGCAACCAAAGAACGAGCTGCCTCATGACAGCAACACCTGTGTTCTCACCAGCACTTCAGACCTATGGCCTCAGAGGCTCCTCCTCTACCACAGTGAGGACCTCCATGATTGCATCAATTATGTAATGAGACCTGTAGTCTGTGCAATATCACACTCCTGTAAGGTTCAAATGAAAACAGCTCTGAATTGGATGGAGACCTGTACCTTGGGCTTTTCAAAATGATCACTACCAAGAAGCTCTGCCGAGTCCAATTGCGCTTGATAATTGGTTGTCATGACAGGTTCATGCTCCAGGACAACAATAGACTGGAAGGCAAACCATTCTGAGGAGAAAGACACTTTTGTTTTTTCAAATACAAAATGAATCTTAAATAATTGCAGCAACTGGCTTTTCATGTGTCTAAACAGTCCAGGGAGTAAACCGCTGAGCTGCTTATATACATGGGCACTTTGACACTCCCTGATTGACGGCATGTCAGTGTTGCCTATATGAGCAAGAGTACATTTCTATAAAAAGATGGACAGATTAATTAAGAATATTTAATGTATCTATTTAAATTTACTCCTTTTACACAGTAATGTTGTAGTTGACTTACCATTTGAAGTATGGCACAACCAAGGGATGAATGTTGGACATTAGGCCAATCTGCGTCCCGTGAGCCTTCCTGTGTTTAGTGTTTGTATATTTTGTCTCATCTTTCTCTCTTTCCTCTTCTGCTCTCTTTGCATCGTCTCTTCTCTGTCATACCTCTCTCCCTCCATGAGCGTTATCTAACATCTCTAATCTATGATCCATCAGACGAGGTAAACTCACATTTTCATAATTACATGAATAAAAGCTTATTTTTCAGTTTCCCGTTTTCAGTGCTTCACTCAACAATGTAACAACAGCCTTAAAGGAGATGTATTGTACTCATATTAAAGTTTAAATTGTAATTAATGTTATTACTTGGAAATGTTCAGAAAACACATCACTTTCCTCATAATGTCCATTGGTGCAGCTCATCTTTTCACCCTCTGTTTGAAACACTTGGTTGTAGCTCCTGTCTCTTTAAGGCCCCCCCTCCTCCTGATACAGCCAAGTCTGCTCTGATTGGCCAGCTAATCCGCTCTGTTGTGATTGGTCAACAGCTTCCAGTGCACGTAGGAAATGTCAGCCTCTGCTCTCACTTCACCTGGTTTTGTTAGGGGGGGTGTCAGACTTGATGCTTAGCATGCATTACCCAAACCTGAGTAATGGTGATGTCCCATGACACGCCTCCCAGGTGAATCATCAAAGTGTTTGATTCGATGATGGATATGTTGTTTGATTTGATTTGATTTATTTATTTTAGCGTGTTGCGGAGAAATGTTAACAGCAGAACCAGTTGAATGAATAAACCCAGGTAACCAGCAAGCTAATAAACAGGACCCTCATTTTACCTGACAGACATACACGATTGACCTCTGCTGCTAACCATGTGTATTCTCAGAGGTCGGCACTAAACACATTTTCAATTGTCAAAGTTTTCAAAAGTTGAACTTGCAAAAGGTTTGTGTGGATTTAATCCCCCCCCCCCCCCCCCCCCCCCACACACACACACACAAACACACACAAACAGAACCCCCCGTTTTATGCTTCTAAATGCTGCTGTGACGAGCAGTAATGCATCGTCGTTGTTTTCCTTCTTTCCCCCTTTTTGTGGAATTTGTTGACGTTAATACAAACCCAGAAGAACAGGAGCCTTAGCCTTTCATTTAGAAGACTAAACACTGGATTACATGACACATTGGGAGTGAAAAGTGAAACAAGAAGGGAAATATATGCCCAACATCTGACTTCTCCAGCCTCCATAAAACACACAAAATGAGCTGAGCAGAGAGAAAGCTCAGCTCCACACACAGACACACACACACACACACACACACACACACACACACACACACCCACACACACACACACTCACACCTTATTGACACGTTTGACATCCAATAGCAGGACATTTTTATCAGCTTGTACACCAGTCTTACTTTCCCAATAACTTTGACAGCTTTCCATTGAAGTGTGCAAGATAGAGAGAAGGAGAGAGAAACAAAAGAGAGATGGAGTTGCCTCGGAAAAAAAAAATCGCACACATCCAGACCAAATAGTGCAACGGTAAGCCAATTGAGTGAAAGAAAAATCACTCCTACATGCATAGTGGCAGGCAACGGAAATTTCCCTGCAACCCCAATGACTCGCTATTAATAAATGGAGTAAGAGCCTAATGAGAACAGAATCCTCTGGAGGCAACTCATCCCTTCTCTTTGCTGCCGTCTCTCCCTCTCATCAGTCCGTCTTTCACAATCATAGGTGTTAATAAAGTGAACTCCATTTAGACGACCTCTCGGCACCATCTCAGCTCCTGTTGTTGCTCTATTCCACTTCATGGGACGATTTTTTTGATCCACATATCAGATTAATATCGTGATTTTTAAATGATGGTCTCAACTGGAACTATATATTATATATTACTATCAAATTTTGATCTAAACCATTTATTTAAATAACCCTGTGTGACAACCCTGACCTGGATTTGTTAATTTATAGCAGTATATTTTCTGATAAAACCCTTCTTACCTCATCCAACTGAAAACAACTCGTAATACAGAATAACTCTTTTGGTAGTGGTATACATCTTTTGTATTATTATTTAAAATTTTCTTACTCAGACATTCATGTCCAATCAGCCTTTTAATGTCGTAACAAGGGAAGTTGGACCTAATTCTAATAAGTTATTTGTGTCCTCGAGTCAAAAACAATACACTGACCAGACATTTTGAATGCACGTGATTCCTTAAAATTGCCACACTGTTTAATCAAAGTTTAATCAAATAAAAGAGCACAAGAGAATTAGTCACAAAATGTCTAATAGAACGTTTCTTTGCAGAAAGGCTCCTGAAGGTGCTGTGAAATACTATATAAATGAATAAGAGATGCATCGATATGTGAGCAGAATTTTAAAGTTGGAGCCGGTCAAGGTGGAGCTCATTTTATCTGCTTGTCTTTGGTAAATGTAGATGAATATAAAGATGGATTTACAAGATTCAATAACAGTAAAAACAGGCATCACACCGCACGGTGGAAATCTTACTTTGCTGGTCCTCCAATGGCACAGAAAGAAAAGATTAAACATGAAAATAGCAATTAATGAATTCTTAAAAAAAATCCAATTAATATATTTTCCAAATGTATCTTGAATTTCAGTCGTGTGCTTACATCTTGCATATTCCCATATCAATGTGTTTGATATCCGCACAGTGAGGTCATAGTGTTCTAACATGGAACAGTGAGACATTTCACACCGGGGGGGGGACCAGGCTGTGACAGAATGTTACAGTGGCATCCTTTGTTTTTTTCGTTGTAAATTTCGGTGCGTCAGAGATTATCTATTTTCTTACATTATTCTTTGCAATAGACGAGAGGGCTAAGACTGGCAGAGCGGCTGATATGACGAGCAAAACCTGAGCAGCAAATGCTCACTGACATTAACTCTGTGTAAGTACATTCTCTGGTATTTATCGTGGGATTCTCCAGTAGCTTCCAGTTCTCTCTTTACATTCACATTGACTCACTCCTTCCTTCTGTCTTTACAAAGTCTGATAAAGCAGCACTGATGTGGTCAGCTTCATTTTCGTCTATCATGTCAGTGTGAAGTCTGAAGATATTAATTGCTCAGAATTTATATTTTGTTGATCAAATCATGGCTCACAGACTTCTGCTGTCTGTTCTCTCCTCCTTATATTTCTCCCTCTTTATTGTGTCGGGTTCAGCTTAGGTTGTGTGATCTAACAGTGGTGCCACCTTACCGTGAACCATGACTCTATTGATTATGTTTATTTATTCATTTTTTTTAGGGACAGTTACACTGCATGGATAAATTGCACATAACACAACATTTATGGCCTAAACTAGTTTGCAACATCTGTTCCTATATGGGCCTCTATACAAAAACAACACAGCAGAAAAACACACAAGCACAAACAATAAAATACAAAAAAAAAGGGGGGAACTAAATTTGGATCATCTGCATCTGATCCCTCTTTAAAAAGCATTTGACTTTAAAATGATCCCCTTCATAATCAATGAGGAGTTCTGTGGAGTCCCACATACAGATCCACAGAAGGGATTCAAATTGGTTCCCCATGTTCAACGGTAATAAATGAAATAATCAAAATGTAACAAACAGAGTTATTTGAGAACACAACAGTAGTGGAATGATATTAGCTTTCAAACCAATGCGTTAAATGCGAATCTGCAGATAATTTTAAAAGGCTGGACTAGAGCTGCAAAGATTATTCACTCCGTTATTAATGAGTTGATTAACGGTAAAAATGTTTAATCAAAAATGAATAATCAGATCAATCATGGATGATTGTCTATTCTCTGCAGAAGCTGTACTCAAAAGTAAGAACAGACACAAATGTTAGAAAAACTGGTGAAGGGTCACTTATTCATTCATTCATTATTTATATGGATAATTTTTTGTTTTTAATTGTGAATCTATGTATATTATAAACCATGTATACATAACTGTATAAAGTTTGTGAATACATAGCTTTAGTTGTGCAGTTTCCTTCTCACACTCCTGCTCCGGCCTGCGCGATGTCATCGTGTTCATGTATCTCCGTCCTTCACGCTCCTGCGCTGGAACGCCCAACACTGCCATCTAGTGGAGCCTCAGAGTCCCTGCTGTGCTAACGCCAGAGAGATGGTTTCTCCTAAGACACACACACATGCGTGCACACACACACACACACACACACACACAGTATAACCAGCCTTTTCAGATTTTGTCCCTGGGAGCCATACAGTCTGCTAATGTTAGGACAATGGTTCTCAAAGTGGGGTCTAGGGACCTGCAGGGGGCCCTTGAGGAGGGTTCTGTGGGGTCCTCTCCAAAATGACAAAATAGGTAATTTCATGATAATTTAGTTCATTATAGTAGTGTTAGAGAGACCGTATTATAATAGCGAGGCTTTTACATTCTTTAAAGCTGATCATTTGTAAAGTGTGGACACGTTATTCAGTGGTAAATCAAAAATGATTCCCGAATGAGTCGATGGGATGAAATATTACAAAGCGTCTGGCGGAGGGGGGTGGGGGGGGGGGTGGGTCCAGAAATGTAATGTTTCTATGTGTGTTTACAAATTCCTCTGCTACAGCAGCCAGCTAAGGCGTTACACCAAAGAAGGTCAGTGTTGCTGTGCCGTGGAACATAAATGCCACGTAAATATGCAAGGCTGCATTTTTAATTGCTCGGTGTGTGTTTGTGTATTTTGTGCGTGTGTGTAGCGCAGGCTTCCTGAACTGTACGCTTTCTGAATTGTGACTAACAGGGAGTGTATAGGGGCTGGAGTTAATGAGGTTGGGTGAGCGATGGAGGGGGGGGTAGGGGTGGGGGGCTGGTCTTCAGGGGCCGATAGGGCCCACTGGCTCTTCTTCTCTCTCACAGCAAGAGGGAGAGGGGGACAGAGAGAGAGAGAGAGAGAGAGAGAGAATTTAGTTTGGTTTTAATCGGTTCTATTTGCATAAACAGGAAAGGAAGATGTGAACCAAAGCAACATTTTACCATTTGGGACATCAGTGTGTTTCTAGTTACTAAACAACAGTGGGTTAATATCAAGGAAGGAACCGGAGAAAGGGACGAAGGAAGGAGAGACGATCAGGAGAAAACAGTGCTAATGTAGAGGTGGAGATTTGAGAGAAAGCACCTGTGTGAAGTCTCAATATTCCTCCATCAGCGGCAGCCGAATAGAGTTCATGGAGCGACGGAGTTATGTGGGGACTCGTGCCCTGCCGCAGATTCACAGCCCGACTGCCGCAGGCCCTTCTGCAGACTCACTAAAGCCTGGTTCTGTGTGTTCAGCTGCAAATACATTTAGTGAGGAACAGAATGCAATTCTTACACAATGAGGAAACATTGCAATTTCATGAAAAAACTTTAAAAATTTGTAAAAAAGTTCACTGTCAACAAGTTTTACTTTTTTTCCCTAAAATACCTGTTTAAGAAATATATATGTATATATGTATCAGTTCAGTTCAAACTGAACTTAAATAAAAGGATAAATGATAGGATGGCTGTCATGTGGGTCCTTATTAAGGGATGGTGCTTATTACATTGAGCTACAAAGCTACAAAAACACTGAGGTGGGACAATAAAATGACTAACTAATACAAAACAACAGTTCAAAACAGTACAAAACAAAAAGGCAGTATTTTATATTTCAACTATACTTCTGTTCAGGCACATTTGTTTTCTGAACTCGTCTAAAGTGCATTTGTTGCGGACCCTCACGACAGGCAGCACTCCTGTGTCCTGTGACAATAATAGAGCAGTTACACTTCATATTTGTCAATATAGAAATTAATAAACACACTGTATAGCAAGCAAACATCTAATTCTCTCCATTAGGATGGTGCAAGAAGATAATGCTGCTGTTAAAAAAAACTGCACTGCGTTTCTTATGGATCACAAATATACAAGGACACATTATTGGTTATAAAGAATACATTTATGGATTTGTTTACCTTATTGTTTAAGTGTGTTTTTAAACTGAGACAAAGTCAACCAAGTCAGTGTGTGTTCACGTAATGAAGGACCATGTCACCCAGTGCAACAGTGCAGCCCACTCATGTGTTTTTAATAGTTTTTGGACAATGAAGCTCTGTGGTACAATAAGGTAGTTGGTGTGTGTGTGTGTGTGTGTGTGTGTGTGTGTGTGTGTGTGTGTGTGTGTGTGTGTATTTAGTTTTAGCACATGGAGGCTCTTGCTATTCATACTTTCTCAGTTTATGCAGTGTTGAATTTAAATCAATGAATTTCTTATTTTTGATCATGTAAATGATGCATGCATCACACTTTTATACGGGATATTTGCATACTGTTTCTGAACTATCACCATGACAAACCTTTAATCCAACCCCTGTGGTGCGAGCTCTTGTTTAGTTTGAATTGTGTCTTCAGATTGATGATGACTGATTATTGTATTATTGATTCACCTTTATTGAAGGACGACCCTCATGCGCACTTTGTTTTAATCTGCCTCTCTGTCACAACTTCCTCTGTCTGTGCTCTGTGTTTTGGTTGTGTTTCCTGCGTCCTCTGAACAGAGTGAAAATGACCCCTCTCACTCCCTGCTCTCTCTATCTCCTCCTCACCTCGTCTCTCTCTCTTCCCTTTCTCGTCCCTCTCTTCCGTTGAGTTAATCTCTCTCTCTCGCTCTCTTTCCCTCTCGTGCCTTGATATTTCTCCTCTATTTAAAGGCCACTAAAGATCAAGCTTTAGAAAGACATTTCAATTTACTTACTGGCCTTTGGAAAGCACCTCCGGTTAGATTTGGATGCCATGGTAGAGTTAATGGTGTATATCTGTTAAATGGCAAGCGTGAGCCGCGGCATCGATCAAATCTGAGAGAGAAGATGGCAGTAGATATAACAGCAGGTACAGAGCATTATCCCTCTGTCAAGGAGAATGGAGACTTCTAGCAGATGTGGATTATCTGTTTTAGTGCACGCATTTCATCCCACGACCCTTTAAAACAAAAAGGGTTTCCTGTTCCCAGCTCGCCGGCATGGAGACACAGGTACAGAACAGCACACTGTGACTTTTTCACTCGATTAATCATCAGAGAGCGCCTGCAGGCTGCAGGCATCAATAATTTTTAAAAAGGGAAAAGGGCTTTACAGTAAAGATTATGAGCATGAGAATATCTTAGCATATTAGAAATCAGCATTTTTCTCCTTTTGCTTAAATGCTTTTGCTGCCCTCAGGTGCGCTGACCCCTCAGTTGACAAGCAACATGTTAATGGGTATGCAGGCGGCAGCAGCTACTGAGTCACTTTCCATATTTATACAGGCCGGCCGTGGCCACAGGGAAGAAAGCCCGTGAGGTGTCCAGGACGCAGGAGGCTCAGCAATATACTTCATCTACACCTCCACAACCTTTGTTTTCACTCACTTTGTTTCCACTTTTTCATTATCTTGTTTGTGTGCAAATGAAATCAGCATATTCTTGTTGGTGTTTGTTTGTGCGGCTTGTGCAGACAACTTCAGATTAACTTCACCTCCTCGCTATAATCACTTGCATTTAGGTGACAGCGGTTATTCATTTGGTTTGTTTAGTTCATTCCAATGAGCTGAATTTGACTGATTAAGCGTGTTTCCACGGAGCCAATCAGAGCTTTATAGACGGGATTAAATTACAAACCTTAAATCAGCAAACTTCTCTGATCAATGTGATATTCAGTGAACAGGTCCCAATAGGGACCGCTCACTCATATAAAACAAAAAAAAACAACTCACAGGAATACAGTGTCAAATGTGAAATGATGAAATACAAATATTGGCAATTCAGTCTCATTATCAGGTTTAATCATGTATAATACATTTCTGTGTTACATTCAGTGCATTAGTGTTGATTTAAAGCTATTAAGAATAGGGAATAACTGAAAAACAGACGATGTCATCAAGGTCATCTCTGCCTCGTCTTGGGAGATGTTGGTCTTTGTTACAAACCAGTCACATGATGTTAAACCTTGGATCCAGTGTTTTTGAAAACGACACATCAGTGTAGCTCTGCTTCTTCTTTTTCACCCCCCCACACCAGTGACAGATGCCCAAAGGTCAAAGGTCAAGGACACTCTGACGTCACAGAACACTTTTTTGCCCATAACTCCAGAATTAATGTGTTGATTATGATACATTTACAAAGTAATTTTTATTTACAATTGTTATTATTAGAACATGATAAGATAAAATAATCCTTTATTAGTCCGGCAGTGGGGAAATTTGCATTTGATGATGTGATGACATTCTATGTCCAAAAAGTCAAAGGTCAGCTTCAGTAGTTTCAGAGCAGAAGGGGACACTGTGATTACATGTCCTTCATCTTGCCTGTTTGGTGGAGGATTGCAGTTATAAGAGAGTCCTTTTACCTATTAGTCTATGTTTGGGTCTTTTGACTTCCCAAACATCTTATTGTCAGATCAACTCTTTCATCGTTTTTTTTTCAGGTTTTTATTATCAAATATATAATTTTATTGAGAACAAAGGAAATTACAAACATGCACATGATAAAAGATCCATGTTTTAATTGAATTAAGTTTTAAAATAAGACACATGTATCTCTTAAATATGTCTTGAATAAAGAATCTGAAGTTTTACCAAATACATACTAATTGTAGAATAAGGTTGGAAAAATATGACTATGACTATTTTTGCCAACAGGTGAAAAGCCGACACTATAGGGAAACACAACTGTTGTGTAATTTTTCTTAGACTCAGGTCTGTTTTTATGCATCTGCATCCTGCTTCGGGGAAATACAGCCTTAAGTATCTGTGGGAAAATCTTCTATCACACTTTGATCAACTTCCAAGATCAGCAGCTTAACAAGATGTGTGTTGTTATGTCTGTTACAGCTGCAGTTGTATGTGATTGTCTTTCCGTTTTTAAGACTTTTGATGAAGTTCATTTGAAATACATGGGCTCTCTGGGCATAAAAAAAAAGAGTCTCCCAGCAGCTTCAGTCTAAATTTCTCATCTAATTTCAAGATGAAACAACTGCATTTACTGCCTTTCTGCAAAACACTTACTGATAGTCTCTCTGTTCACTCATGTCTGAACCACTCCTGAAAAGCACAGCTCACAGTTCAGAGACGGAGACATGCAGCCCCTGGGGGGGTGTCACCTCCACCAGCTCATGTCTGCTCTGCACCCAGGGGTGTGTGGGCAGCGCTGGCCTTTACCTTTACAAGACCAGCCAGTGTCAACCAGGACAGTGAATAACCCACAAGGAGCAGGAGCGGGTGTGTGTGGGTGTGTGTGTGCACATCGGTGTCTATTTTACGAGCGACAACATCTGCTTTCTTTGATCTCTCTATCTCCCTCTCTCTCTCTCTGTCTCACTCACACACACACACACACACACAGAGACGCTGCTGAGTGAGAGGATCCAATCAAGGGCGCTCCAGCTAAAGAGGGGAGGGTGGTGGTGTGGTGGGGGTGAGGGGTGTAAGGGGTGTAATTCCGGTTTCATATGTTTCTCCCCCGACTTGACAATACTTGAAAAACAATGAGAGTGACCCAGTTGCAGGATTCCAATTAGTATTAGATATGCAACAGTTGAGATTAGAATGCGCCTCTTCCCTCAGTGGGAGGGGGGCAGAGAGGGGGTGGCGGGGATGGGGTTGCTCGCTGCTCTGATTACCAGCCCGAGCCCAAGTGTCGGGTTGTGATAAAGACTGTGTGCGTGTGTGTGTGTGTGTGAGTGTGTGTGTGTGTGTGTGTGTGAGTGTGTGTGTGTGTTGGGGGTTGGTGTTGGTGGAGAGGCAGATCAGTCTGTCCTGTCTGTCCGCCGAGGAAATATTTATTTCTAAAATAGCTTGACTCCTCCCCGACGGTGGTGGAGGTTATTTTAATCAGTGCAGAAGGAATAGAAGAAGATAGGGTGCTGCTGCTTCTGTTACTGCTGTGCGCGTGCGTGTGCGTGTGCGTGTGCGCGTGTGTGTGTGTGTGTGTGTGTTGGGGCGCACTTTCTCAGATGGGAGAAGCGAGTACTTTGCTTTTATTTAACTGGGATGTTCTTAGAAATGAGGGACCGACTGACTGTGTGACCTTCATGTGTGGTTCATACAGTCAGAGGATGAAAGTTGGATTGAACAGAAGACGACTCTGAAGGTCAATGCAGTTGTTGATGGATTAGATTGGTCATTGTTTTACACAGAGATGCAGAGTGGAACCCCCCCCCCCCCCTGAAGCTGACTGTAGCCTGCAATGTGACACTGAAACACTAACACTGCTACCAGGACTACATTTAAAGTCAAATAAAGTTGTTTCTCTAGGTTATTTATGTAAAAGTATTGTACTGCTGCTTTTCTTTGATCAATATTCAATATTTGAGAACGTAAAATTTGAGAATGAGATTTTATTAAAGTATCAACTTTTTGGGAGATTGGTCCTTATAATTCAGGTATCATACCAGCACCTGTTTGATGCTAACATATCAGTTCATGACATAATCAGTTAAACGTCCTATTGAGGCGTGCATCCTGTTGCTATTAGGTTGTGCTATAAGTATGTTGAATTTTGATTGTAGATTGTTTAGATTGTACAATGTCTGGTTAAATCAGGAGGACTTCCTGTTTCATGGTGATATGGCCACGGACATGCTGTTGAAGGAAAACCTACGATTAGCACAACTTTTACAAATGAAACATTAATGTTATGAAGTCCAAATTTTTAACAACTACAACATTTGAAGTAAGAAATCACAACTGTTTGCTGTCCTGGCTCCTAAATGGTGGAACGAGCTCCCCATTGACATCAGGACAGCAGAAAGTCTACATCTTCCGCCGCAGACTAAAGACACATCTCTTTCGACGACACCTTGGATAAAAAATAAAAATAAAAATAAAAACTATATATATATTAAGTAGCACTTATATGGCACTTACATGTAGCACTTTGTAGTTTGGCTTTCTTGAAGCAAATTGTACTTACTCGATTCTTGTTGTTCTGGGTTTGTACCCTCATGGTTGAATGCACTTATAAGTTGCTTTGGATAAAAGCTTCAGCTAAATGTAATGTAATGTAAAGTCATGCAATGTAAAAGTTTGGGTCATTAGCATGTACACTCAAATGACAACTTACTATTTTAAAGCAAAACATCACACACATACATCTTCAATGCAGTTTAGGCTGGTGATACAATTTATTTTGGGGGGGGGGGGGGGGGGCGCAGAAATTTATTTATTAACTTTTGGGGGTCGGGGAGTGTAAACAAACTGAAGCCCGACTCATTTGTGTTTTTCAGAGAGATGGTTTAGGTCTCGCAAAACAGCAAACAGGTGACGCTACCAAAAATCATTACTTACACCACATCCATTTAGCCACCTCTGTTTCTCGTAAGCTCGTCCTCATCCCACCTCTCCATCCTTCCACGTGCCTACATGGGAAGCTTAAGGCAGGGAGAGCAGCAGCCAGACCCCAAAGGGGAACAGGACAGAGCATCAGTGACAACAGAGATGACAATGAATAAATTAAACACAGTATGAAAAGGGGGGAGCTGGGGTGAAGGTGGGTTGCAAAACGGCTTGCAGAGGAAGCAGCAGGAGTAGCCAGGCTGAGGCGGCTTAAATAAGGCGCCTTGTTTGCCAATGAATGTGTGGAAGGGAGTGAGCTGAGTGCATGTATGCAGTGTATTTGCTCAGTGGTCGCTGTGTTGTGTTGCCAATTTTGTCCATTATTTTTTATTGTAATATGAATAATTATTATGTGGAGACAATTGTGATTAGTCACTTGTGATTAAGTCATTTTACTCTAACTTTAGGTTTCCACCTTAAGGGGACATCAGATAGTATTTAGGGCAAATTCAGACTCATTGACAGTCTTTTTCTCTTCATTAATGAGTAACCTACTGCTCTATCTAATAAATGAAAAGCCTTACATATGTATGACATGTGTGGAAACCTATAAGTAGTTTTCTGCTGATGAGGATCATGTGATATGAGTGACAGCTGCACCACAAGTAACTTGATTTTGAGTTGAGATTATTTGGTCACAGCTGTTTCAAAATTTAACAACTTTTAGGTATGGATGGACCGAGGAGCTCAGAATCAGGGCAGTGTGGTCCAGAGCTCCGCAACAAGTGGACTTAAGTTGATCTGTAAATATTTGTATGCAACCTGAGAGTAAGGGCTGCCTGAAAATGGACCTTTTATCTAGAAGCTTTTTCTTTAAGAGCACAGTAACCTGGGCAACACTCAAATGGTATTTGGATTTTATTTACACATATAAATATATAGGTTAAATATGTACTGTAAATATATATGTTATATTATAAATGTATTATGTGATATTCTCTCACATAGGAAAGATAAAAACAGTACAATTACTTCACAAATGTAAGGGGACATATTTAGAGTCACTGATTCTTAGTCAATCATTGAATCACATTCATCATATAAGGACCAAGTCTGATCGGCCATCATTGGCCTCCTAATCTCAGACTCAAGTGGAGCAGATTTAACAGACTTTGTGTAATTGGCCCACAACATTTTGTGATGCAAAGTATTGGGTCATGTCTTCCTCAAACTTTTCCACTCCGCAGCTCAGGCCGTGGATCATGTTATTCACTGACAGCACGTCCAAACCAACAATGACAGTTCAGGGCCATACTTTTTTGTCTATGTTCCTCTTTCATAAGTGCGCGACTTGGCCTGAACCCCTCCAGGCCCAAAGCAATCAGATTAGGCCATCATGTCAGCCTTAGACCTTCAAACTGCAACACATCTATATGTTCAATTGGACGTGTCACCGACTGGTCTTAGTCGCGGCTAAGCTCTCGGCACATGAGCTGAGCAACGTCTCAAAAGGGAGCCCTTCAGATGGATCCAGCTGTTAATATATGCCTGCTTCCCCCGATGAGATTCTGAGAGGATAAATAGAGATGGGGAGGATTAGTTAGCGGAGCTACAAGGACAGGATCCAAATTAGCACCAGCCTCAATCACGCGGCCCCAAACCCCCATGTCTGTTCACGCGCCTGGCTCATACAGGGTTTGTTTTCTTGCACTGTCGTTTATGTTCAGGGCTGATTGGCAAGGAAATTCTGATGCGGCGACATGGTCAATTTGGCCGCTAATTCGTGCCTCAATACTCAGAAACCCCGATGACAGACCCCTCCTCTCCCTCCCGGTTCACCACTGCTCCCCTGTATGCCTCTGTCAGATTACAGCCCGGTCCTCATCTGAACTCCTCATTTACATCTAAAGTAATCATTTTATCTAGTTGTGCCTATAGAGCTCTGCTCGTCGGTTCACGGTGACGTGCCTGCAGTTTAATGTAAACATGCAGATTTGTGCTTTGTGCGTCTTCCCTGTGGAATAACTTAGTGATGCCATGTGTTATGTTGGCAGTGTGATAACTATGATTAAGATTTGTATAGTTTGAATGCTACTCAGCTGTTTGCACATATATTAGCAAATCTAGCCTTTTTAGCAGACTTTAAAATCACCATAATAAGTAATTTCACTTCTGGAGGAAGCGGTGAACACTTTGTTTAGCATTTTGATTGAATATTGTTCATGTTGTTTGCATGTTTTCCTTTAATCACAAGTGAGACTTTATTCTTTAAGGGCTTAGTATGTGTTAAACAAAGTAGTTTGCATGTGTTGTTCCTACATGTCTAAAGGCTTAAAGTATATCCGTTTGTTCCAAGGTCGACAAAGCTTCAAGGTATGCACCTCGAAAATTTGTCAATAATTTTCTGATAATTTTTTTTAAAGTAAATGTTGATTTGACATGAATAGCTGCAATCGAAAATTAGAATGGATTATATACCCATGTAGATATTTGGTGTGTACACAAGAAAATATAATAGGGTTCAAATGTGAAGACTCAGCTGAACAACGCGTTTTCCTGTGTTATTGACAACTAATAAATAACACAGGTGAAATCGAATGAAGCACAACAACATAAATGTAACATGTTTGACTCAAATTTGATTTAAAAGGAAGCAGCAAGCAAACTTTTCTGATGAGTCTCAACAACCAGTGTGTGAAGGGTTCACTCACAGTTCACCACAACTGACGAACGACACAGGCGACTATTCAGTCAACTCTTATCCAATATAGTTTGGATTGCAGCATCATTGGAAGAGCTGTTAAAACTAAGTGAGAGTTAATATTGTTAATAGGGTCAAAGACTATTGATGTGTTGATTAGCGACAAGAGAGACAAATCTGTTCTCGTGCAGTGGCTCTGGCTACCACCATAAAAAAACACAATCTCCAATATAAAAGCCTTGCAATGCACAGAACAGCCATCCGTGCCTTTTCCCCTCCTGTTTCACCTGAGTGCTTCTTAAACAGTGGTGCAGGATTCAGCCATACCTGCATTACAATCAGCTTCCCTAATGCCAACACACCCCAGCAATCATCATCAGGAAGTAGAGTGAAACACGCAGACGAACAACAGATGAACGAGACGACAACAAGAACAAGAAAGAAGCATGACCACACTCTTGTGTCTCACTTCTTTGTTGTTTTTGTCTATCTCAGCGCGGCCCTGTGTTCCTCGCCGTGAACTGAAAATGGTATTTGGGAGACAAACAACTTCATTCCGCCGTGCATCCATAATTAGCTGTGGAATTAACGGGCTTGACGTGCCTCCACAGATCAGCCGGCCCTCCAGGGAGGCCTGCGGGTCCAGGCAAGCCGCATTTCCAATTATTGTGTTGAATTGCTAATTTAGTTATTGTGCCTGCCGTAATTGTGATGGGTATTGGGTGTGCGATTCAATTTGTTTTAAATATTTGTGGGCCGGCAGATTGGTAATGGAGCTGACCTATCTGCAGGCCCAGTGTGAGAGTTAGGAAGAAGGAGAAGGGGGGAAAAAAACAAAAAGGAAGATGTTGTAGTCCCCCATCACACACACACACACACAACCACACACACCAACACACACACTCTCACTCTCCCTCTCTCTCATCATCTTACTATGATCTGCTTCATCCCTTCTAAGACTGTTGAAGTTAAAAAGCCTGAAATTTAGAAAAATAGCACTTTGATCATCTTCAGGGTGCGAGGCACAAAGCATTAAACAGGGAGAACACTGAGGGCTTTGGTTTGATGAGAAGTGTCGTGGGAGGTGTCGCCTTTCTCTGCTGAAATCTTGGAGCGGAGGGAGCGTTGCCGCTGGTGAAGGCAGCCCTGCTCCTGATCAGGAGACAGGACACCGAGGACTGTTAGGGGCAGCGGTTGCCTTGGATCAGTCTGTACTACGTGCAGGTTGGACTGATCAATGAGTTTGCTGCCTCACAGGATGTTTAATACTGTCAGGTAACAAGTTGGAGGAAAACCTTAACATAAAGTGTCTTAGTAAGGTGCTGGTCCACCAGAACAGCTTATATAAGTCTCTGATTCTAGAGGGATGAACATCATTCTTCCAAAAGATATTTCCCTCATTTGGTGTTTTGATGACTGACAAATAAAACAGTGTACAGCACCAGTATTGTTGCTATGGTTACCAGAAGCACACTAAAGCAAATAGTGACTTCGTTAAAATGCTACTTTTCATTTCCGCACACTAAAACTTGTCACAAAAACAATCATAGCAGCATTTACTGGAGGCTGCACTAAAAGGCCAGTTCAAGAATAAACATCAGAGCAAGGTTTACAGTACAGAGATGCATGTGCATACGTGGTAGATTGCACAAACTGTATTTTCCGTATGGAACAAGGTTAAACACTCTTATTTATTTTCCAACTCAAGCAAGTTTCAAGTTAGTGACTTGTAATGTTTATATGAAATGCAATGAATTTGCTTGAGCATGTTGTTTTCCACAGAGACTCTGTAAGAGCCTGCAGACTGAGACCTCACAGACTCCACCAGTAAGTGTGAGAAGACACTGCTCCACGAGGAGATTCATCCATTCACACACACATTCATACAGTGCTTGGATAATGCAGACCTGAGGTGCAGGGGAACATGGATGTGTCATGATCTCCACCTCTACTCCAGTGTCTCTCTGTGTCCCCACCCCCCTTGTCTCTGTGTGTGTGTGTGTGTGTGTGTGTGTGTGTGTGTGTGTGTGTGTGTGTGTGTGTGTGTGTGTGTGTGTGTGTGTGTGTGGACGTGGCTGGCACACCTGACACTCATCACCGAATCCCCTCCTGCAGTACTTGAACCTCCCAGTCTTCACCAGATCTTCCCGTTCACTTCAGCGGTAGCTACATCTGACTCTAGCTCTACGTTACCTTGCCTGTGCTCGTATCCTAACTTCTTGTTTCCTTGTGTTCATCAGGACCATCCCAGCCTTCAAGCCCCTGATCAACACCACCTGCTAACCTGTCCTCCGTCTTCAGTATCCCCCTCTCTCACCTGCTAAGCTCCTGGATCCCTCACAGCCGCTCCACCAGTGTTCTACCCGCCTCCCCGTGAATCCCACCTTTATTGTCTACTTCAATAAACTGTTAAACTGCATCCTCGAGTCTGTCCTGCATTCTGGGTCCAAATCTCCATCGGACGTAACAGGATGAGTTTCCTCAGTCACAGCCCCCCCATTGGTGATGTAAGATATGTGCAGGGTCTGCTGATAGGACAAAGAGGCAGGGACGTATTCCCTTTACTTTGATTATTTATACACTGAACTCAGGGTCCTCAAATCCAAAAAACACAGTTTGACTGCTCTGGCCTGAATCACTAAGTTGCAGTGTCCCCCCCCCCCCCCCCCCCCCCCCCCCCCCCTCGGTTTGGTTTCCTTTCCACACACGGAAAAATCCAAGCAATGAAAAATGTAGGAAACGTATGGGGATATTCACTCTGCTTATTGGTCAGATGTGTCTAAGGTGTGAGCAATAAGGTAAATACAGGATGAAGGTCCTATTCTGTACCAGTTCATATTCTTGCAAGAGAAGCATTGCTACACAATTTAACATGGAGCAGCTCCGACTGCTGCACAGGCTGCTACGGTTTCCCTGCTCCGCCAACAAGTCACAGAGCCCACCTGCTCGCCTGCTTGGTTCAAGGTCGGATCATGTTCGCACCACAAACACACCGCTCTAGAGTTTGTTTGGGACCGGACCGAGACCTCCTCCTCTCACGGGTCTCAGTGCTTTTGCTTTTGGTCCGCACCCACGTGTGATTACTTTGTTCCCACCTGGCCAAACAAATCCCACCGAGGGAGAAAACAAACCAGGGGCTGATTTGAGTCTGCAGAAAGTGCAATGTTGTATTTGGACAGTCTTTGCCATCTATGTGATAAAGTCTGTCAGTCTAAACTGTGGGGTGAAGTCAGAACATTTGGATTCAGAGAAGAGTGAGGCTGTGACAGTTTGACTCCAAGTGACAGACACCTTGGGAGCTTTCATTTCTATCTGAGCCAATGGTCGGCAGACTTAAGACAAGATGTATGCTTTTATCCTAATTGATATAAAGATGTTTTCTAAGCAGTATTTATTATTTACTTTTATTTTATGCAAGACTCTGTAAAATTCTTTCCAGTAACTTCATGGACAAAACCAGTTGTTTTGACGGACAAGCATCTGCACATAGCATGAGACCAGCAGCGTGGTTAACAGTGAAATCAGCAGGACTCTCTTTGATCTGCACATATGTCCAGTATGCACAAGGCTTTTAATCACATTGTGAGACAGCTTTTCAGCATTGAGTTTCATTATTATTTCTATTGAATTCCTTTTTTCCTTTCATACACACTTATAGCATCATGTTCATGTATTATATCAGTGACATGGAGAGAATATTCTGGATAATGTCCGTCTTTGCTGAATAAAAGAGGTGTGTAGAAGTGTTTGCATTTGAATTTCACAACAGTTTAGAGAGTTCATTGTGGAAGATGATTGCTCACCGTGTGTCTGTGTGTGTGTGTGTGTGTGTGTGTGTGTGTGTGTGTGTGTGTGTGTGTGTGTGTGTGTGTGTCTGTGTGTGTGTGTGTCTGTGTGTGTGTGTATATGTGTGTGCAGTGTCCCTGCTTTCATCTTGATGGTGCAGCACATGTGTTTTTCAAGTCTTTCTATCACCCCGAGGTCAATATGAAAGAATCAGGCCTGAATGGAGGCTCTCCAGGTCTTTGAAATCTCATGTCCTGCCTCAATGGAAAATCTGCAAGTACACACACACACACACACACACACACACACACACACACACACACACACACACACACACACACACACACACACACAGACTGTCAGTGCATGCAGACGCTCACTTATACTGAGCGCACAAGTACAAAAGGTGCATGTGGAGAAACTCATTCACACAAACACACAGATGAAGCGAAAACAGCCATTTACACCTGGTGGGTGTTTGATCATCAATTAGGCCTCATCTCTCTCTCAGGCTGTTTAGTCTCTGAGGTGTTTCAGCTCTGCCTCCTCAGTCAGTCTGCATCACCATCTACCAGCCAAATCGGCACATTGTCACTTTGTATATGTGTGCATTGCTGAAAAGGCACACTGTTAATCTCCTGGGTAAATACTAATATTCATCCTCCAATCCAATCTGCCCAACCTAAAATCAAAATAAAATATATCCTATAAAGACCAATAAAATCTGATTTCCAATCCTAGAAGCTAATCTGCACAGACACATCATTGAAGCTAAATGGTCTGTATTTACACAGAGCTGTTTTAGTCTTGATGACTCAAAGTGCTTTACAATGCAGTTTTTGCCATTCAACCATTCACACACCCGTTCATACATGAGGGGGGATTCGGGGTTCAGTATCTTCTTCGGCCTGCAGAAGGGGAAGACTGGGATCGAACGGACGACCTTCTGGTTTGAGGACGACCGCTCTAATTGAACCCCCTCAGCCTCAGGGCGGGTGTAAACTAAAGGTTCATTATTTATAAAATTACTTTTTATTTTTATACTATCCATAGGCACATAGTATGAACATTTTTGACCAGGGTGTGTTTACGTTGACCAAGGTATGACTGTAAATGAGTGGGACATTTTAAACTAAACAGTGCTCTCAGTGGACTAACTAGGAAATGGAGACACTACCTCAAACACATCTGTCTCAGTCGAAGCAGTTGTTTCTGACTGATGTGTCTGATGATCATCAGCCTGACTGATCCCTTCTTTTCCCCTTAGTGTTTATGATACAGTAGCTGTGTGTCCTGCTTCCTGGTACATTGTTTTTTCAGGGTGTGGGAGATTTGCAAGTCTCTAGTAAAACAGCTTTGCAAACAGTCTTGTGGTTTTACAAACTGCACCAGTAGCCCATACAACATACACAATAACATAACCCAACAACCATACCCATGCTCATGAATGTGCACAAGGGGTTTATACGTTCAGATAACAACATGAAGCTGATAACAATTAGTGCCAGAAAAGAACAACAAAGAAGGATGAAAAAAAACCAAAGGAACCAAACGTAGGAATGTGAGGATGAGGTGGGTGGGAGAGAGGAAAAGAAGACAAAGAGGCAGAGTTTAAATTGTTAACGAGGCCGGGGAGGAGAAAAAAAGATCCTGGCAGCTGAGGCAAATCAAATCAATTTGAGAAGCATTGAAATAATTGGTTTCTTAACAGACCAGTGTCCTGAATGCCATCCACCTCTTTCTCTTGAGCCTGAGCCACCTCTGGCTGGAATGACAACATCAACCCCTTGTTTTCATTCAGACTTGTGAAAGGGTAATTGTGAGTGTGTAGGTGCTGTGCATAGAAAAACTCCAAGTGGCACCATATCAACAATCGCCTCATATTTTGTTGAATAACATCCAGAATCCGCCAGTGTGGCCTTTTAACAGCGGCTGTATGACACCACAGCAGAAAAGGCCTTTCATAGTCAATAATAAGGGCAGAAATGTAATCAAACCGATGTGATTGCCCTGTGATCCACGCCAACATTCATCTAATCTCACATTAAGATACATTAATCTGCTTTTATAATTGACATTTTAAAAATAGCACTTATGAAATTAGCAGAGAAAAGGGGAGAAAAGGCTTGTATGGTCAATTACAACTAACACTTGGGCTTGGCACAGGAGCCATTGGACACAAGCCATAAGTATTTAAATTACACAGAACCAGAGGGCCTGATTACAGCAATGCTGAATTTAGAAGCCGTAATTGTAGTCGCGGGCTCACAATGATGCTATTCACAGCCTCTTGTTGGGAGGGAAGAGGGCTTTCCTCACTCGTGTACAGGCCTGGGATTTAAATTATGAAATGATGTTCAGGTGTCATGTTGATTTGAGTGGTACAGAACACGTATCATTCCCATACAGACGCACATTGTACATGTATTACTCGTAGGAAAATTAATTTCAGGTTTGACTTAGACAAAAAACTGCATTCGGACTAATTAACCGGACAAACAGAATTAACGGTAAAATATAAACATTTATATATGTGTATGTGTGTGTGTGTTTGTATTTATAAGATACTGTTACAAATATTTAGCCAATGAGAGATTAACCTATAATAAACTAAACCGCCATCACTAAAAACTAAACCTCCATCACTGAGGCCAATACATTACATATGCATATTAATCAAGAAGTAATGTGATATGAATTTAAATTCAACACAATGTACTTAACAGCAACATTATGCAATGCAATGTGATTCTGATAGTTTGGTGTAATTTCTCTGCTCCTGCATCTCACTCAGCATCTCATTTATGCTGTTTCTTACATAACACGGTGGCCCTTTGTAAAGCAATGGAGAAAAAAGACAGTGACTAAATAAAACCACATCTGTAGTTTGACTCTGTCAACAGACAGATGTGCTGTGCACTTTCAGCAGGCAGGTTACATCAGCAGGGAGCAGAAAGCACTGTGGCTGTTTCCCTGTCTCTCTTGAAAGATGTGTGGCGTCACCAAACATCCCATCTGTGGTGTTCGATGTAACGTGTAGCTCCTCCGCGATAATCTCTGACACGCCTCCAACACGAGACTTGGCTGACGACTTGATGAGAATGGCCACTGGCAGCGGTGGTGATGAGAGCCCAGCTCGGAAACCGTTTAAAGAGTAATCTCCATAATCGAATAATAAATTATTGGTCACAATTCTAAACAATGAAGGCACATGGCTTCTACTAACATTTTAATAAACAAATCAGATGTTTCTGCATGCAAAAATGTTTGGATCCAAACTGTGTCTGGTGCCGTTTTTTTTTAATCGTGGGAATAGCATTGAGAATATTTATGCCAGAGCATATATTGTATTTCTGTGTAAAAGGCCTTTTGTAATAAACTGAAAGAAACCTGTCAACATGGCAACAAAATGAACTCACTGACAGTGAGAGCTGCGTCCACTTAAATCCCGGTGCAAATGCTTATCTTTGAAAAGACAAAGTGAATATATTAGTGACTAGTGACAATGACTGTTCAAACTCAAATGAACTACGTGATTTGAATAAGCAAAGTGATGACGATTTCCACCTCTGACAGCAACTGTTCAGGGTTTCACCTGAATTTCATCACAGATTGCAGATTGTACATAGAGAAAAGACTGAAAATGACCGAAATTTAAAAGCAGGGTGACCAACTTGTTTCTGCCCAGAGCCAATGCAAAAAGTATTGTGTCTATGTGTGGAGGTTATGGTTGTGAAAATGTTGAAATGCATCTGACTTCCATGTGGGAAGCTGCAGGTCTCAATCCTGACATTAACCTCACCTCACCAAGTGCCTTAGCCTAACTATATATTAACCATAACTTACCTCTACCATAACCACACTCTTTCTGTAACCTTACTGGAATAAATCAAATTCAAGCAAATGTAATCCAGGGTATTTCATAAGGACTGGAGACACAGTCTTATTCAACTTCAGAGAACGATTGTGACATTCAGCACCTTTCTGCCGCCTTTTAAAACATCACTGTGTTTTTTTTATGTAGCTGTCATCAGAGGGGAACCTTTGAAACACACGCACACAAAAAAACATTCAGTATCATTCCAAACATGTCACACCTATTCATGGTTTTATATCCACAGATAAACCCAACATTTGTCATCAGAGCCAGGCAGCCTGTGGCCGGCAGTTAACGCAGAGGCCTCAGCTACAAAGGCAGACCACGAAATGTCACAAATCAAAAACTCAAAGTTTCACAGCCACTGAGGGGGAAAAATTCCACACCACAGCCACACCACGATATTGCCTTTTGGTCTCGACTTGATAGGGGCAAAATGCATATTCATGAAGTAAGCAACTTGTGATCCCAAACAAAGTAAAGCCCTGGCTTAGGGAGATTGGGCCCGCCGTTAATGACTTCTTCGTTTTAAGCCCGCATAAGAAAGCCCCCCGATTTCCCCGCGCTTGTCGTCCATGAGAATATTTAATACCGTTATTAATCATTTTTAATCCGTTTGCTTTTAATTAAGAAACAGCATGTTGCTGTCCTATCAGCCTGTGCCAGCGCACAGATTAATTGTAGCTTAAGATAGCCGGCCGTGATTGGTGTAATGTATTAGCTAACAAGACGCCCGGCTTCTAAAGATACTTGTACACTACCTTGGGAACTTGGCACCACTCCAGGGCCTCCCCCTCCCTCCCTCCCTCCCTCCCTCGCTCCCTCTCTCACTCTCTCTTACTCCTCTATCTAGCGTCCCGCGTGTCTTTCTTGTTTGATGCTGCAGTCAGGCATCTTTGGGAAACCTTCTCTCTCATCTCTGTATGCTGCTGTGTTTGTAGCACCATTACTCTGATGGCAGGCCAGGCTATCCCTGCTGAGGGAACATGGTGGAAGGAGCCTTTCATTCTGTCCCTGGCCAGGGGCGATACTCCGTAACCTATAGCCCGCGGTGCCAGGCACACACCCTTTTTTTCCCAGACTGGTTCAATTTGACTCACTTGGCCCCATGTCTGGATTAGGATGTCAGGAAATTGTGGCTTTATGGTTACATCCTCATTAGGCTGCTGTTTTGTCCTCCTGTTTCGTGGTAAGAGGGAGGTGCTCCAGCACTTTAGCACAAGTACGACTGGGATAGCGCTGAGAAGACGACTGGAACGAGAGGCACCTAAAGGAAATGGCCCTGCAGTGATGTGATGCCAGAGGGAGCTTTTTCAGTGATGGCACACCCTCTCAGTGCCAGCCTGCTCAGTTTCTCCTCTCCTTATAGTGACATGCATGAGGGGAGAGGCAGACCCAGTCACATGTGACTGAACAGCGGGGGGGTACTCGGCTTTGATTCCATGCTGGGTGAGAGGGCTGCATGGATTGTGAGCTTTAGATGCTGAAAATCACTGAAATACAGCAGATGAATAAAGGTTCAATTTAGGATCATGTGATCACGTTTGATTGAATTTGTACAAAAAAAATTACCACGTCAATTTCTCAAAGTTTTACCATTGGACTTTTTGTGTCCTTCGCGTTTATTTCCACATGTGTTTTTTCATTTGTCCCGTGAGTATAAAGCAGGGGTTATTCTTGACTGTTTGGTCATTTCTCGCTCCAACTGTGACGTCAACACAACGCCTTTCTCTGTTATACTCGCACTTCAGGGGTGACTCGGTGCAGTCTCTCCCGAAACAATAGGTGTCACTGCTGAGAAAAATACAACAACACCACTGGAAACTGGTAAAAATAAGAAGAAGAAACACAAAGCGAAAAATTCTTGGCACCAGCTTGTTCCGTCCAGGAGCTGTGCTTCAGGCTTTGCCTTGACAAACCGGTGGCAGAGTTGTTGTTTTTTAAAAAAGTCTCCTGAAGAAGGTTTCATCTTTACCAACAGTATTTGCAATCTCCCTCCAGGAGACATCTGGAAATCGCTGTGCCCCCCCCCCCCCGAGTGGTCATGGAGATAGAGACTGACCTGTTCACAGACTCTCGCCTCCGGTTCAGTCCATGTTGTGCTCGACGTGCAGCAAGTGCCAAGTTACAAAAGGTGACCAGCTGAAACCACACTGTGCCCCAGCGGAAATGACATCATTTCTGGCACATGCCACCTGACACAAGGACAGGAACGGCCAGCATAAATTAGGCTGAAATGTGTGTGTTACAAACTCAATTTTCTTCTGTTATAGTCACTTCAGCAAATGCTCCATAAAGACAACAGTTCACATTCAAGTGACATGGTCCTCTTGTGTCTGCATATATAACAAGTGAAGGAGGAAGGATGGATAGGTCAAGAAAACATCAGGCAGCGGACCACTGTTTGTTTCCCTGTCACCAGCCATTTTAGTCACATGGCTATTTTTGTAACCATGACAACAGAGATCCCCTAACCTTGACCTAAGCGTAGTCACGTGATAAACCTGATTTATACTTCAACAGTGATCTGTAATGGTTTTAGAAGGCACAGAAAAAAATGTGTCTGGCTGAGAGGGCTGTCAAATGATGATTCATGATTCATATATCATCTTTAAAGACGTATATCAGTTATTTATTCTGCTAGTGAGAGTCAGTCATAATATTTGTTTCATTTTCTTTGAACATATTTTTTTTCATAATATGCAACAACATTTCTACAAAGCAGAAGTGAAAAAGTAAATTTGCTGATTCATTTTTGGACTTACATTTATCCAGTGGCCACGAATTTGAATCTAAATGAATGATAATGTTACTCCAGGTTTGCCCACAAACAGAGTAGCCATAACAACTAGGGATATTTTTTGTCAATGTTGTAAGTACAGCCTGTTGTACTGCCCCCAAGTGGTCAAGAACATCAATGAATACAGCTTTAAAACTGGGTAAGTGGGTATCTGCTGATTCCATGTCTAGTCAAACACTTAAATAGTGCTTTACAGTTTGCCATTCACCCATTCACGCACACATACAGTGCATCTATGCAGCACTTTTTTTTAATGCCCAAGGACACTTGGGTATGCAGATGGGGAAGACTGTGATGGAACCGCCGATCTTCTGGTTGGAGGACTGCCACTCTACCCCTCATCCACAGCCGCCCGATGTGTCTAAACATTGATTAAATGTACAAAAGACACGTTACGTTTTAGGTACTTGAGTCATAAACGGCTACTGGAGATCCTGTTCAAATCTCTTAAGTCAATGAGCTTATAATATTAATATCATAACAATAATTGAGAGACTATAACCCTTGAATGTGTCGTAACTGTGGAGGACATTTTTAACCACCCTTACACATTACTGTAGATGCCATTATACTTTAAGTATATAATGTATATTGCACATTATATCTGTAAACCATTGGGAGAGTGGGGCCTGTTTAGTTCCACAGATACCTGTGGAAATAATAATAAAATAAATCATTTTACCAGTGGCTAGACGTAAGGACACAACGTGATTTAGGAATGCATACTTTAGGCTAATCTATCTTTAGACTATCCAATAGGATGCGAGCACCTACATGTAACACAGAGAGTGACAGATATTCTAGCCATTCATGGATGTGCTGGATGTGAATGGGTGATGCAAGTAGAGGGAGATATACTTGGATGCTGTGGAAGACATCTTCAGACTTGGGAGTGACAATGGCTCATGTTATTCTGTTGGCGTTTGTATATTGTTGCACATTCTGGTCTCCTTGATGCATCAAGTCTACATTAAACTCTTCTGCATAAGACATCAGACGATGCCCGAGTTCTCCTTTCACCATCTTCCAGGAAACTTAGATAACAGTAACCCTCTAGAGAGAGGACACCCTCTTTATTGGGTTGTATCGAGAGCCTTTTAAAAGGGTTTTTATCATAGATTGAGTCAGCCTTGAACCCATATAGAATGAATTTTTCCGAGCAGGAGCAACAAATCTGTCACTTTTTCAAGTGATTAGATAAAGTAGATCTTAACCATGTCCTGATGCCCTGGGAATTTTAATTACTACTATATTTAATTATATGGAATGTCCTCCGTTTAATTGGTTGTCTACTGCTGTTGTTATTCTCTGGTGTTATGCACATTTTGGGAAGCTGTCACGAGTCGTGGTTCTATCACACAGCACTCTGCATTTCATTTACTTCAGGTACGAAATTTAAATGTACAGTTACAGAACAAAGGTATAAAACAGTGAGCCTGGTGCAAACGAACAGTGAAAACTTTCAATGCAAAGTGTTGAATTCAGTGGTCTCTGCTGCATGGGAGCAAGTTGCGGCATAATCAGTGATGATCTGAATTACAGCTCTGATGAAAATGGAAGCCTGCCACAAAAATCATATTACACAAGTGCCCTACAGTGTGTGTGTGGAGCTGAGTGGGATGGTAATTTAGTGTATGAAAGAATAAATAGATGGCTATTTTCAGTGCTAATCTCAGCATCTGCCTCAAAGGGACTGTCTCTCTTTCTATCTCCCTCTCTCTCTTTTACACACACACACACACCCACACACACAGAGGCTAGTCTCTCCAGTGAAGAGGAGCCCATTGTGTGTGATGAGACTTAGATTGGATGGCTCCCCGGGGAGCTGCTCTCCATTAGCTAAGGTGATCTAACAGGTAATCAGCAGATAATTAAAAGGCTTCACTTCAGTGATGGGAGGGGCTGAGACAGTCACAGTTATGTGTGGTGTAGTGTGTGTGTGGGTGGGTGTGTGTGTGTGTGTGTGTGTGTGTGTGTGTGTGTGGCATGTGGGTGTGTGTGTGACGTGGGAACACGTGCACTTTTGAATGTGTACCTGTGCCTCATGCAGTCATTTCTGAATGTCATTAGGGCAGGAGGCTCGTGGCCGTTTTGTGTTATGGTGGGACATGCATCACTTTTATAGACGCTCCATCCTTTCTGAGGAAGTATCTTGGAATGGATATTGGAAGGCAAAGTCCAGGTCAAGTTATCCAGCACGCCTGATATAAACAGATGGGTGCCACGGTGTGCAGGCCCAGTGTCTCTGTGCTTCTCACTGTCACAGTAAATGGAAGCGTGTGCTCACTTTCTGTTGCTTTTCCAGGTCAAACTAAGACCACACTTGAACCATGTGTGGCACTGTTCCCATTAACTGCACGTACAGCCAAGTGCAGAGATTTGAGGGACATGCTCACTTTTTAAAATCTTGTTTTTGTGCTGTCCAACCTTTCTTTCTTAACTTACTTTCTTTTACATTGATTTTCTTACTAAAGTCTTTTGACATTTTTCTCAAACTATCCAGCCACTATAGTAAAGAGGTCTGATCAGAGTTGATAAAGAATGTCAATCCACTGATCAGAGTTGCCTTCAGTTATTACCTTTTTACTCCCAGTAATAACCTTAATGAGCAGCAGCCAACCTTCTCTGCCCTCCGGCCAAATGCAGGCTGCTCCTCCTTATTGATGAAGGTTGTTGGGGATGTACGGAGCCTGACAGGAATACCTGCAGACACCGGAAGAAACGCACCACGACGTTACCTTTTTTTAGGTTGCAAATAACATTTGGGCTGCTGTCAAATGGTAAATAAAATGGACGTACCGTGTCCTTAACTAACCCATTGACTTGACCTTGAGGGGAAACATTTTGAGGTCAAGGAAACTAAAGCAGAATACAACGAGAGTCTGTTAGTGCTAACGCAAAGCTACATAATTACTTAACAGTGTACGTTATTGACATGAGTCGCTTTAAATGCTTCTGCTGCTGCAAGTAATTGTGGGATGATAATGGTGAGGATCGAGTTTACAGCATATGCTCAATTTGAACCATTATGCTATTTATGATATTTTCATTTCACTCAGTCAGGAACCTTCCAAAGCAAGACAGATTATTGTACCCTAGCCTTTAAAAGGACTGGACTGTTTCAGTTTGAACACACAGTTTACACACTGACTGCAGTCTCTTGCCAAATGTCAGAACTCTGAACAAAGAGTGAACATTATTACACATTTCAGAAAACCGCCTGTATAAACAATGTTGGTGCAATGTACTCTTGACTCTAGACATATTTCTTAAACAAAGATACGTATTATGTCATATGATGTGGATTGCCCCCTACGCACGATAGCGCCAAACGGAGGGGTAGGGCTAAGGGATAGGGATGAGGGGTGAAATGGGATTGGGTGGATGGTGGCCATACAGAGCCCATGACTGTAACACAGGAGTTTACATCCTTTCTGTAACAAACGAAATTACATGACAGAGCCTCTGGAACTGTCCCAGTGGAATTGTGAACGATGACATGCAGAAGGGGATGCAGCTACATCCAATGGACACAAGGGCTTAGTTTCTGTTGCAATGAGCAGGTGCCGCCAAAAACTCTGTAGGGTTGAACGGAACAGGTGGTAAACAGCATAAACACTAAACATTCACATCGTTAATAAGGATTGTGCTATTAAAGTGTCAGAGATTATGAGATTTGAGATTGGGATCGATGTAAAAATTTGTTTTTTCTGTGTGAAGCTCATATAAACCTTCAAACACGACCATGTCATTATTGAAAAGCTGCATTTCCTTTCACAAACATAACCACATGAACGTTTTTCTGTTTTATCTCTTTGTATCTCCTCTCCCTCCTTAACTCCTCATCTGGGGGAAATGTTCCTTACTGTGGGTCCACTCGAGCAGACAAGTTAAACAGTGGGATTCATAAGCCATGAGTCGTTTCTATTCAACAAAAGCAACAACGGTTTCTCAGAAATCTCTCTGCTGAAATATTAAATATATAAATGTGTGTCGTGAACAATGCACGCACAATAAAACAAAAATACAAGCACGTCAACGACAACAAAACCAAAGAACCTCACAGACTGTCACCATTCAAAGACACTTTCATGGATTATATAAACATTCATTTCTGCATACACACTCGACTACACAAAGGCTTGGTGCTCTCCTGGCTGTCCTCACACATTGTGTCCACAGTAGCTCCTGACAGAGAGGGCTGCGATTAAGCTGGTATTAACAGATAGGTCAATGTCTATTTTCTGCTCCACTTAAAGCTTCACTGCTGTAAAAAATTGCCCCCTGTTCCTGAGAGGAAGCACAAACACAGAGAGAAAAGACTCGCGCGCGTGTGTGTGTGTGTGTGTGTGTGTGTGTGTGTGTGTGTGTGTGTGTGTGCGTGCGTGCGTGTGTGTGTGTGTGTTTGCTCGTGTGTCATCTACATGTGGCAGAGACGAGTCGAGGCAAATCAATACTTGTCAACAATGGCTGTGATTTGAGGTGAGGGTTGTGAAGACCGTTAGAAAACACACACAAAAGATATTTAGACATTTGTCTCACTGTACAAAAACAGAGACGACACTAGGTTACCTGGTATGAACCACAGTCAACTTCTGTCCTCGGTAAGATGCTTTTATCACTGTCATTCTATATTTGGCTGCAAATAATAAACTAATAAACTACAATACATTGCATCAAATACCATTTGCAGCTCCTGTGGTGCGCATATTGACAGAAAGGATGAACATAGCTGAAACTTAACTTACGCAAAGGTTGTATGTGGAGCACGTATGGTGTTTATACCATATAGTGACAAATAATTGGTTCATCTAAGAAAGCTATCGATCGTGTCTCTAGTCCTCTGGTTCCAAAAGTTAATGCATTATTAAACTATATGATTTAGTTTTCTGATTCCATAGTGACGTTGTACCATATGGACATAAACTGCAAGACTTCATGTCATCAATTATCATGACATTATACGAAGGGGAATCATTTTCTCAGACATGTTTTAAGCGTGGTCCTGCCCCTCGATGTCGGATAAAATCTACAGGACACAGCAAAGAGATTTACGTGATCATGTGACGTTGACCAGGTTTAAACGCGTCTTAAAACATAAAGACATAATGCCATTGACCATTTATTGTCACAGGCAAGCAATACTAGATTTCAAATTGTTAGTCACTTTTCCTTGTAATCATGAAATTGCCATTGTAGAAGAACTTACATTGGTGTGTCAGCAGACGTGTTTCATAACCCTCAAAACACCTTATTTTATGCAGCCCCAAACACTTGCATTGTATCGCATTGATAAATCAGGATCTACCACCGTGTGTGCCATTTCTGTCTCTTTGGCTCATTGGCCACATGCTATGTGTATCAGTGGACTGGTCGGCATGTGTGGCAGTCCCAGTCCCCAGAGTGTGAGCGAGGTTTACTTTACATCTGCTCCCAGCAGGGTAGCAGAGCGTCACTTCATCTGTTACACTGATGGATTTTAGTCTGTGTCAGTAAAGGCTTTTGAAGATGAGGCAAAAAAATTATCTACAGACACTACAAATGTAGATATTACTGCTCAATATATTGTATTCCCATTCATCTAAACCTCTTCTAACTGATAAACTTGGTATCTAAAGTTCATCCATACTTTGCTGTACATTTGAACCTAATGGCATCGCCCCACCCCAAGGACAAGAGGCTGCACTTCCAACACAGCAGTGCAACGCCTGGGCCACACTGCATGAGGTTTCAGTCAAAAGAAGCATGAGAGTGCTTTTACTTTGAAACGGGGACATGAAGTGTTGTAAATATTCATGTTTGTGACATATTCATCAGATAAACATTGAGCCTGTCGCGAAAGATCACTTACGCTGTCCGTTTTTGCAGTGAATCTAACGAGTTACATGAAGAAAAAATAGGCGAGACCTCAACTCATTGAAAGAGCGGCGCTGCACATCTGCCTGAGATGCAGTCTGGCCGCTGCAACCTGATAACATGGGCGCCTTAACGTGTATCAGCTGAGAGAAAAGAAAGTCTAATCAGAGCAGGATTGATTTCTGGGAGAATGCTGATTGACATGTTTCTTTCTCCTATGGGAGGGCGGTCGGCTCATCTGCATTAACGCACATGTGCACTGGTTCATTTGGGAGACCCAGAGATCCCTCAACACTGGAACACACGTGGTCTCTTTAGCATGTATGGGAACACTTGATGTATTGAACACTTAGAGCCGACGGTGAGGTGAAAAGATGGAGCGTTTAACCTCAACTATAACACATACAGCGCTCAGCCTGTACTGTATGGTGTAATGTAGGCATTTACCTCTGTGGGGGGGGCACTGAGAATATGAGCAATGATCCGAGGATTGTGCTTGTGTGTGTGATGCAAGCGCATATCCCTGCATCTGCATGCTCCAATGTAGGCTTGTGTTTATGTCTCTCACACTCACACACACGCACACACACACACACACACAGTTTTTAAGAGTGTTTGCATGCACACATTTGGCAGAGAGGTGGGGGTTAAGCTGGTGCCGAGGTTCCTGTAATGAGTAAGCATTGGGTGGCCGGGGCTAAGATAAATGGCGGGGGCCTGCCACTAGTGCAGCAGTCAGCAGGATGCACCAGGGCCGCGGGCTTGTTTGTGCCAAATGGAGCTCACAAAATATCAAAGGCCAGCCATCCAGAAGACGCAAGCGTCTGACAAATTTTAAATTAGCCAGAAAGAGAGAAGGGGTTGGAGGAGAGGGGAGGTTACAGGGTGAAGCGCAGGGGGTGGGGGGGGGGGGGGAGAAGACTGGGAGGTTTGAGGGAGACAGAAGGTGTACAATGTGGAATGATGGGAAAATAGATTAGAAATGTGAGGATGGATGAATGGGATGGACAAGGGGGAAAAAGAAACTAAATTATGCAATCTTTAGTCGTCCAGCGATATCCATACTCCCTGCTATTCCTCCCATTGTTTTGTTTTTTTGTGCCTTGGTAATCGCCAGAGCCATTATTGTCATTAGCCGCTGAGGCTGTTATTATTCCAACCGCATAGTTGCACGAATTTTTCGGTCGGCCTGGTGCAACACAAACATAAACACACAGATGTATGCGTGTGTGTGAGTTAGAGAGTATACACACAAACACGGGTTGTCATAGATCACTACAGGGACCTTACATAGACTTGCATTCATTTTCTTACTCTTACCCTTAAACACAGACCCAAAAATCATCTTTTTCTTATGTGTGTGTGTGTATGTATCATAGATCGTGCTCCATGCCGCGCTGTCATTAAACCTACATTCCCCATGGAAGCAACCCAAGTTCTTATCTAGACCCTTGTTATCTCCTGCCTTGACTACACCGTCCTCCCCGCTGTTATCCCCTGAGCATCTGCCCTCCCCAGGTTCTCCCACATCATTCCATTCACTGCACTGGCTCCCTGCTGCAGCTCACATCCAGAGCAGGGCTGTGTTGCTGGCCCACGAGGCAGTGAAGGGAACTGCTCATTCAGACGTCCAGTGGGAATAAGCTTATCAGAGGCCAAACACGCCGCACACCGATCTGTGCAGTAATACCACAGAACGGCTACGGAATGGTATTTTACAACTTGTTATCATGACAATCATTTTATTTAATTTCTCTGCCAGATGATTGTAAGGTAAACTGAAATATTACATTCTGACAAAGGTTGAGCCTGGTTCAATTTGGACATATTTACACAATTTTGGTAAAGAGATGGAGGAAAAACCCAATTGCAAATGTATTAACATTTTGGTCACTGCCAAGAATAACTTTGTAAACACAGCAGTGACGTTTTGACTCAGGTTAAGAAACAGTTGCCTATTCATACATAGCAGAGCAACATTATCATATATTTAATATAAAATATGCTCCGCTGTGTTCACCAGCTAGTCTCTAACTTTGTGGTTCTGCTGCTCGGTGCTGTGCACATAGACGTACGTTATCTTATCTGCGTTCTCTCAATGCAAAGACCTCCCTCTTACAGCTGGAAGCAGGTTTATGAGAGCAGCAAGAATTAGATACACACAAAAACGAAAAAAGAAATTAAACCGTCATTTGAGCTGTAAAAACACGTATTAGTGCAGACATGGTGTCGCAGAAAGAAAAGGACCAACAACAGCAATATTTGTGTCACAACTGGTCAGTTGTTCTCTTGTCACACATCAGCATTGGAATTTGAATAACATTGTCAAAGTATAGTTTATTTTCACCTCTTGACACGATAACATGTTACTATAGCTGTTTTCAGACATTAACTCCGGAGGATGTCAAAGCAAATTGGGACTGGGCTTTCTCCGCTCAGAAACATTCACAACAACACAAAAATCTCAGAAGGGTTCAGGTGAGGGGGGGGGTGCAATAAGATATTAATTCTGCTGCGGAGATCACGCGTTTTTCTTTACAGCACATCGACACCGGCGTCGGCCTTCATCACCAAAAGCTCTCTTGACATCTTCATCTGTGTCTTCTATGTGTTTGCCACTGCTTTGCAGAGATATTCGTTTTTTTAGTTTTGCGTCTGTCGTGTGCCTCTCACTCGGACCACAGGACCAGTTGCTTCAGTGGGTGACTGACAACAGCATTTATGAAAAATGAAAAATACTCTTATCAACATTAAATTCAACGCTCTGCTGTACATATCGGCAAGGCTGCACAATACAGTCTTAGCCTATTAATACATTTCATTCCCCTCGTCTGAGTGTTTGTCCCAGCCCCCGACCCTCCCCTGCCCCCTCCTCTCTCTGCTGTCTGAATGAGAGTGCCGGACCCACCTAGTAAAAGAGTTTTCTTTCACTAATGTCAATTTATGGCCGAGCAAGAGCTCGTTCTAATCTTTTCCTACTCATTACACACAATTTCCAGGTTGTTCAGCCTGGGTGCCGATTGGTTCCTTGCAGTGTGTGCAGCGGGAACCCCTGTGATTGCTTGTTGCTTATTTGTTTGTTTATTTATTTGCAGCCCTCACCCTTCAGCTTCTTTCAAATACACTGGACATTTTAGAGTTTTAGTAAATTTGGTTTAAAACTAGTTATTTAATCCTAGAATACACAGTACAACATTGTTGTGATCATGTATAATGCCATATCTTTAGTAGTTTTAAACATATCTGTAATCCATTAACACTGCAGTATTCTTTCTCATGAATATGAGTTAATGAATTACATTGTGTGTTTTAATGTGTAAATAAAATGTTATTTACTCAGACCACACCAACCTGATAACAACACATTACAATATGGATCACTGCTGTGGTTCAAATATCATTAACATCACAAAAATAGAACAACACTTTTTTAAGCTACTTTATTGTGTTGGTAGATGAAGTAATACCATACAAAACTATCCATAACCAAAGGACTAACAATGAATCAAACTTGCGTTGTGGCCTCGTTCCTGGTACTTTACGTTCTGTGAAGGGAACGACTCTGTAACTCACTGCAGCTTTATGCTGAAGCCTGGTTCTCATCTGCAGATGCTCCTTGTTAACAGCAAACTCAAAATGTGTGAGTGCTGTTTTATAAATCAGAGCAACTCTGACACACACAATCTGGTTTCATAAACTGGAATCAGGCTTTGATAAATTCTGACTTTAGCTTTTGTTGGCATCATTAGCCAAGAGGGTCATATACTTCCAGTCCACACTGTGAATGTTTGAATTAATTCAGTGTGGAAAGGAACAACACAATGATTCATGTGTTATTGGTTCAAATAGTTTGTCCATAGCTGTAACTATTTTAAATTATTGTTACATTAAGGTAACTCCAAAGGTTCTCTTGTTTTTTTCTCCACACTGTTGATAAATTTCAAAATCAGCATCAATACAACCTATTATAGCTGACTGCTAACATTGTTCACTGATACATGCATCTGGTTTTGTTATTGAACAGCTACAAACAGCACTGGGAAATTGAACCTCAACACAGATTAGTTGATTTGTGCTTTTTAATTCTTTCGGATTAGATTCAAACTTTTGACGATGTTCAAATATTTTATTTAGGCAAAGCTACTCCTGTGTTTTGATTTTAACATTGAAGAATTTGGAAATATGTTAAGTGAAAGAACATTATTTTGTTGAGGGAAAGAGGCAGAACTTGTTTCAATACCGGTACTGAAGTGCTGACAATATCGTATCTTAGAATCAAAGCATACCTATGGCCATTGCATCTATTGAATATGCCATATAACATTATACCACCAGATTAATTGCTAAGATCTATAAATGCAATTCCCAAACATATAGTTCCACATTAGCAAAAAATGTATTAGGACCAGAAAAAAAAAAAGTAAAATGATTAAATGGTTTACAGACCTGCTTCTTTAAAAAAACCATTGGCTTTCCCGTAAAATGAAGGAATGTAGTTTACATCAAAACAGCTCTGTCTTATATCTCCAAATAAAGTGGTCTAGAACAATCTGGCTAAACTGCTGACTTGTTTATAACCTGTTTGATCATCTGGCGTTTGCACTCTCTCTACACTGCACGACCCCAGCAATTACTTTGGTGAGTACAATATTATCACAATCCATTAAACACAGAACATAAAATACAAGCTGTATTAAACAGTGAACAGTCTTTGTTAGGTTTCCATTACACTGGTGTAACTCCTAGAAGAATTGGGATTGGGAAAAAGTTGGGATGATAAGAGATTTTCATATTAGCCGTTCTGCAGCCGTAGTTCGATGCAGCTCGTCTCCACAACCTGGCTCGGACAATTACACGTATTGCAGGATTTAGTTTAGAAGGTATTTAAGATATCTAATGTATATGTGTGACTGAGGATTTGAGAAAACACTTCAGATTGACCTCAGTTAATATCCCTTTAAGAACAAATGCTGACGATGAACAACTACAGTTGGCTCAAACTGCTCTCTCTCTCTCTCTCTCTCTCTCTCTCTCTCTCTCTCTCTCTCACACTCTCTCTCTCCACACACACACACACACCCACACACACACACACACACACACACACACCATCCAGTATCTCACTACTCGGCATCAGTCCCAACAGCAAGAACATGGATACGCAGCAGTCCGTGACTATCAGCGAACAGGACAAACAAAATTAATTAAAGTGCCATCATAACTGAGTCCTCCCTGTCACCTGGTGCAGGGAGGTAAAGTGTCAGGGGATGATGCACTGTCATGTGGACTGCACGGCGGGCAAATCGCCTCATCGAATCTGCATGCATGTAATCACGTTCTCAACACAGAAGCACTGCGGATGATTCATTAAGATTCAGAATTTGTCTGTCGTCTCATTGTGCACACTGCTAGACGGCGAGGTCAGGCACCTCCTGGTTTTCACTTCAACTACCTGCAGTTAGAAACTCGTTTATTGTTTCACGGATTGGAGACAGTGAGAAGAGCCGTAATTAAATGTGATGCCGGAACTATAGGGTTCAGGATTACAGATAGAGAGCACACGCACTCACACACGTGCACCGACCAAACGAGGGCTACATGATGCTCCCGTGGTACCAAATGATAATCCTCGTTGCTTCATTACTCATCCTTAATCCACTGTTCATTACCCTCAACATAGCCTTTGTCAGTCCCCCACTGGCCCATGTAAGTAATGCTATATCATATCTCCAATTCCAATCACATTCTTACAACCATCCAGCAGCAGTTATCATTGTCGCTGAACACGGCCATGCCCAGCTCCTCTCTAAATGGACAGGAGAAAGGGGACGTGCGGATGGGCAAGAGAGGAAAGGACGGTGGAGGCAAAACGACAAGCTGACTTCATATCGGCACCGAGATTACCGCTGGAGACCGGGGTGCAAAGAGTTGCAGGTAATTGTCGTGTTTTTCATTAGCGGTTAGATGAGGATCTGAAGATGAGGGAGGAAATGGTCTCATCATCATCATCATCATCATGGCTTTGTGTGTGTGTGTGTGTGTGTGTGTGTGTGTGTGTGTTTGTATATGTGTGTGTACGTGTGCACGCAGGCCTGTGCGTTTGCAGATCACACCCTTGATCACAACTGTCCCCGCTCACTGCAATGGGAACAATTTGTTCTCTGTTTCTCTCCCAACAGCCGGCCCGCTGTACTCCACCATTACCTCAGAACATTGAAGGAAACAAGCCGTCCTAAATGACGCCAAAAAGATTGCAGGAAAAGAGGGAGACGGAGGAGAAAAGAGGAAGAAAATGGTAGGTGGGTGGGTGGGGTTAAGGAGGGGGGTGGGGGTTTGAGGCCAAAAATAAGACGGGAGATGAGGAAAGAAAATGAAAAGAAATGTCTGCCAAAATTGTGATGAGACGCCACATCACACGGGCTGGGATGAGGAGGGGAAAATTAGAGCAGAGGAGAATTGAAAGGAGAGAGGAGGAGAGGGTGGAAAGACAGAGAGAGAAATGGAGAAGATAGGAGGACGGAATGAGAGAGGAAGACATGCTGTGAGAAGTGTTAGAGGTTTCTGTCTGTAACTTTTCAGGACAGGGGAGCGCTCTCCAGTGATCAGCATTTAACATTGCACTCCACTCATAGGAAGTGTCATAACACTCAAGTGTGAACTGATGAACCATCAAGGTCTTTGACGAAGACGAGCATCGGATGAGAGTCACTTACTTCAGCTTTAAGTACAGCTAGCACGTTGTAGCAGTAGATGTTTTTAATTTTTACAACAACAAAACAGACGTTCATGCTGACTAACAAACATCTTCAGTTTATCTCCTCGCTGCCCGATTTGTGTGTTTGCTGACAAATAAAATCCAATGTTCCTACACAACCCAGGATCTATAAACTAATAAAGCTGCTCAAACCAAGCCAGACTGGATCATTTCGAACATTGAGAGAACTTCCACTGTCACAACGAACGCAAAGCAACATTTGTGCACGATGAGATTACACACAAAATCATCGTAAAGGCGCCAAAGAGAAGCAAAGTTGACGTCACTTGCGCAATGCAAACAGCGCTAATGACACGACACACACAAAGAGAATCGGTGTCAGTTTCCTCACTCGCTCAAGTTTAAATATTTTCAACTCAAGTGAAAAATCCATCCAGACACAGCTCCTCAAAAAGACATGTTCCTATGGACCCTCGTATGACGGCACTGGTTTCTTTGGCATTTCCACAACAGGTTCAATGCCGGCACTGGAGTCACTTCCACCAGTAGTCCTCCTCTTTCCAAAGGAGAACAGGCCAATACTCACGGGTTGTGTTTGCTTGTGTTGCTTGCACAGTGTGAACACAGCATGGGACTAAACATTTATGGGATATAAACAAATTCTACCAATTTTCCTTATGTTATGTATATTTCCAAAGATTAAATATGTGCCTTTTTGATATCTCACCTGTTTGTGTGAGAGCAGAATATAGTTATTAATGCCAAAATGACTAGTTAGTCACTTAACGAGTCATGGTCACTATTTACATTGGCTGTGAAACATGACAATCATTCACTTTCCTCTGATCTTCAATCGAGGAAGGTTCTGTAAATCCTGACCAATCAGCATGCATTAGCAGAATGCTAACGTGAAATTTGCTCAATCATCATGGCATTGCAGTATTTTCATTTTAGTTGTGATATACAATCAATACTGCATTTGCCATAATTCAAATGTGGGTTGTCTGGTAACAGATGTAAATAATTATTTTATCTGTTTACATTCATTAAGATATAATTCTGGTGAGAACAAATTCCATGCACCCCATCTGTTATTGGGAGTTTTGAACAGAGGTGTTGCTAAACTGTCTCAGGACAGCAAGAGCTTTCAGCCATTAGGTTTAGCAAAGTAAATTATTACATTCAAATACAATAATAAACCCTCAATCTCAACATAACTTTTTATATCATCATTTTGCATGAGCAGGTTACGTATAGAGTGAGTGTGTAAGATGTTTGCTTTCAGTAGTGTTAGGGTGGAGAAGGATAAAGCAGCAAACTGACAAACACAAAAGGCCTTATCAGCACTTCTCTCTTTTTTTTCACCCCTCTCTCCCTCCATCTCCCCATCTCTCTGCAGTGTTAGCACAACAGCTTCAGAGGTTACCACTCAATTAAGCCTGGCTGTTCATTTACGGCCATGACAAAGACTACTGTCTCTCTTCTTCCCCTCTTTCTCCCTCTCTCCTCTAACCAAACTTGTAATTACAGTGTTGGACAGCGTGCTCCACGGTGACCCACTGTAAAATATGACCATCAATTTGGCCCTTATCCCTTCATCACCGTTCCTCCTCTTCCAATGGGGCCGGTAGATGTTGCTCACCCTCAGCCCCTTCCCGCCACCGCTGGCCATTTCACCCCCCCTTCACCCTACCCCTCTCAGCTGCCATGCGGCAAAGCGTCAAGATGAGGAATATCTCCGAGCACTATCTCCCTGTAATGAATTACTTTCACTTTTAACCCCAGACAGATATCCACTTGAACTTACCTCTGCAAATCATGTTTTTTTTCTTTCCCCCTGCTTCATCCCCCACCTCCAACACCCCGACAGCCATCGTTCTTAAAACACCACATACACTAAATTAAAATATTAAGTCAGTCCATTTAGAAGTTGCTGGTGCAAGCGTTTGTATGATGGGATGATTGATAGGAGGTGGAGGCGGTTATGAAGGGCTGTGTGTCCGTAAGAGCACTGTATATGTACATAGTTGCAATAAAGCGGCGGAGACTAATTTCAGAGGAGTGGGAAGGTTGTTAATGTAGCTGGCTGAATAGAGAGAGCATGACTAGTAAAGCCAATGTGTCTGTTACACAATCAAAACGCTACCGATGATGCTGCATTATTTTATTTCTACGACCGGGTTGCAACATTTGGAAAATTCCTAAGAAAGAGATGTGGTATTGTTAAGGTTAGTATTTATGGGAATACACGTGGATTTGTGTTGACCAATCGAATTAGCCAAAATTTATGATTCAAAACGATGATTCTGTTGTCTGTGAGTCTGAGAAGTCTGTAATCTCTTTCAAGGCAAAGGCAATTAAAGATTGTGCTTTACTCAAGTTGCGGAACAAGCAGAACGGGGCATGTGAAGCCGACAGCTTTAGGTATTACTGTCGAGTAGTGAATGGCCATTTGCCATGTCCAAGCCTGATTTAGGCTCCTACTTGCCTTTTATTACAAGAGGGAATGTGTCTGTAGCAGTGACAGGAAGGTGCCACTGACCATGTTAGGTGAAACTGGAACATTTGATTCATTTATTGAGGCCTTTGCTTTGCCGTCTTAGAGGAAACTGATGGATTCTTTATGTCTGTACTGGGTAAGGGGCATGTCTGTTGTCGATGTGCCAGTGCTCTGCTCTGCCTGATGATTTTGGGCAATGATGATCATCCAGCACGTTCAGTAGTTACCACCCTGAAGTGATAAAGGTCACTTATCAGAATCCTCAGAGTGTCCAAAGACAGCGGACAGTGCCACACATCTGTCTGTCTCTGTTAAACTCTATTATGTCTCTCACATAAGTGAGTTGGTGGGTGAGCCGATGCCACGCTGGGGGAGCAGCTCCTGTCTCTTCTCCCTGCAGATGAGGTGCAAACATTGTGGACATGTCATTCAGAACGTGGTGCTGGTCTTTGTGAGTTGGTCTAATCTCTCGTGATGAGTGAGGACACGTGTGTCAGGAAAACATAGGTTCGTATTCGGAGACACGTTGGTGTTAAGAAAGATATCCCAGCATCAAGGTGTGTCTTGATGCTGGGATTGACACCTGCAAGGTCTGGTGCAATGTATTTGGTGACAAATTTGTTGGTGTTCCCTCTCAGCCAGATTATTTCAATGACTAATATCACACCAAAAATATTTTCGGGGGCAATGGCTGTCATCTTTCTTCCCATTTGTTTGAATAGATACAGATCATTAACTAGCAGTGTTTAAATGGTTTTGAGTGCCAAAGATATACTAACTGTGTGAGTGTTTGTAGTAAATTTTTGTTTGTCAGCCACATTCATTTTAATTTGCACACATAACAATATCAGGTCGCCAGACAGGATGCAGAGCTGCATTGCTTCAGGAGGACATGCTGAATAGACCAGAAGAACAAGGCTGGACACGCTCTCACACACCGACATGCACACAACAAACAACGGCGAGGATGAGTGTTGCAGACACAGCTGTCCATGGGACACGCAGCTCCATATGCCCCAGCCAGTGGGGGAGTGGTGGTGCTCCCAGGCCAGCTAATCAATCAATGAGCCCCCCCATCCTGCAGAGGTCATCGTGGCTCCACAGGGCAGGGTGCAGAACCCAGAGCACCGTGCCAATAATCGCCATTTCAGCTGAGCCGCAGTGAATTCCAGCTCGCCGTCTCAACTTATGGGAGGTCAGGTGGAAGAGGGACAGAGGCTGCTGGTGAGTTTGAAACACAAACAGAAAGGGTTTGTCACATCATTTTAAAGCAGGAGGTTGGATGATTCAAGTTAAGGGACCTGTATTAACCACAGTGTTTTTAAGGAGCACTGCATCAAAAATCGCTGAGCGCCTTGAGAAATTCTAAATCCTTATAATCATCTTAACACATGTAAGAAACTTCTCCCGCAGCATGATTCACTTCTCCAATTTGGAAATACATCAGCCCCCTAGTTGTAATTACTGATAGCTGATAGGGCGAATTATCATGGCTGTGGTATCTCATGTTCGGCAAATATTTGACGATTTTGTCTATCTACCAAATTTGCTGTTGACCAGTTACCTTCGCTGGCAGTTGAATGCAAATTAAAGCCAATATCAACACAACACAGTCAAGGCAGCTATAAAAAGTATAATATCTTATTCTTCTATACTATGAAACACATCATCGAACCACACTTTGGAACAAGATCCCTTATTCCCATGAACACAGGCACACAGGCACACAGGCACACAGGCACACGCACACACACACACACACATTAGTATATTTTGGATAGGTGAGTTTTGCCAGCAGCTTATTAAGACCCACTTTTATTATAAAGCAATCTCTAGCAGCTGACAATGACGACCAAGGTCCTTCAATATTAAATAAATACTTATTTCAGCTCAAACCATGATCTTGACCCTTATCAATATTGTCACATCATAAGGGTTAATTGTTTATTTTCTAACAGTGATTTTTGACAGTTTATCTATTAAGTTGGAGTAGTTGCTGTTATTTGGACTCCATCTGAAAGGCAGCGCCCGCTGCCAGAAATGATGATTTACACAAAATATTTTTCTACTTGTGTAAATAGTCCTTGGCAAATGTATAATTTTCTCCTTCTTTAGTAACATTTGATTAAAAAAAAAAAAAGTAGCGAACTGTTATTGGATTGTAAAAATGAAAACTACTAACTATTTATCGCTTACCTGTTGTAAAGGAAAGCTCCTGATAACCCTGGCTGTCCTGATTGTGTATCATGCTAAATTATCAGTTCTGTTGTAGATATATGGATAGTCCAGAAAAACCAGGTATATTGAAGAAAGAGGGGCAAGCCATTTGAAGCTTTTCAAATACACTTCAATTTTACACAAATAATTTGATTAATTATGAAAAAATATCCCTTAAAAATCAACTGTGCTGCCTAAACAATGTTTATGTTGTCATCAAACAACTATATGATTCTGCTGTAATTCAAAAAAAAAAACAACAATACAATTTATTTAATTTGTGTTGAATAAAAGTAACCATCCTGGAATAGTCTATGAGGCCTTGACAATCGTTCCTGTTCTTCCCATTTTGCAGACATGGCTTGAAAGCAGCATGAGCCACGTTGTCTATTTCATGTGAGCACCACAAACCCTGGTTCTGTGAGCTCAGATTAAATGTCCGTGATGGATAAATGCAGATTCAAATACTTTACAGCAGCTAATTCTCCTCCGAGAAGTTCGCATAGAGGGTCATCTGGCTGCCACCCCTCCCAGTGTCACGTCCATCTGGCCTGGGAGGTGTAATAGCCCTACTAATCTCCCAATAATAGCAGCGGGACTGGGGACATGTCACCGGGGGACCACGGACCCACGCCGTCCCACAAAATCAATACCATACGCCCCTCAGGAGGACCCTGCTACCCAAGGGGATGTCAATACTGTCGATTGAGTATTAAAGAACATTTCATCAGTGTGTGTGACAGCAAGGGAGAGAGAGAGAGAGAGGTGTGTGTGTGTGTGTGTCTGTCGATGTCCAGGGTGGCCTGTGTGTATTAAACCCCAGGGAGGTCCCAAGGTGATGTGCCGTCCCTCCAGACTATCGACAGGCACCGTGACAAACTGTGTCGTCTTGTTTCACTGCAGCGTGTTGTATTCACCTTCCATCGGATGAGAGTACAGATGACGGCAGGTTTGAAGGCATTTATCACTTTTAACCTTTATGGAGACTTAATTCTGTAGACGCTTGTTTTCATGAAGGGAAAGATGACATGTATTTAAATAGCCCATTCATGCGGAGGTTGTTTAATAAAGATATGACTCATTTAAAATAAATCCTTAGACATAGATTACTATGGAAGACACTCTATCACTTAGAGAAATATTGTTATTTGCTGCCTTAGCAAGAGTCAAATAAAAGTGATATTAATCTCTTCTCCGTATGTCACATCCACAGTCGGTGCATGTCTGGGACGTGTTTAGCCTGGCACACAGATTGGAAGCCAACCAATGGCTAAAGGACTTCCTGGTAACATCTCTAGTAATAGACTGTTGGCAGAGTGAGTTCTTTCAGTTCGGGAGGCAGACACCCTCTCTACGTTTAAGAGTCGGCTTAAAACCTTCCTTTTTGATAAAGCCTATAGCTGGAGCTGGTTCAGGTCTGTCTTGGACCAGCTCTTAGTTATTCTGATATAGCTCTAGAATGTCGAGGGACACAAGGAACATTGAGCTTCTCTTTCCTCTTCTCCCTTCTTTATCACATTAATGTCTCATCAATACATGTTACTGACTTGACTTCTTCCCCAGAGTCCTTGTGCTTTGTCGCTTGCAGATCCAGGATCGCTGCTGTGGCCTCATTGTGAATCGTGATGGTGGATCGTAGAATGTGATTGTAGACCACAGATCATGACGGTGGATCGCGAATCCGAGATTGTGATGGTGGATCGTGATCATGGTGGCAGCTGATCATGAAGTATGATCACAACAAGATTGCTTGATATATGCCTACTCACATATTCTACCATTACTGGAAGTTACTCCTCCATTTCAATTGCCAGTGCTGCTCCCTTCATCTCCATCAGACAATTTCTTATGTATAAATAGTAAAACTCACTCTTGAGCTGCTTTCAGCGATGCACTGAGCTCCTGAGATCCTCCAGAGATTCTGTGTGAACACAAATGTCCAAGCAGAGCCTCCTGACTTTCTGCAGACTGTCTCTGGACAGTCCCTTTGGGTAAAGTCCGCAGAAAGTCCTGAGGAGACAATGTGAGAACACAGCAGGAGATCCTCCAAAGGATTCACCGCCAGCTGGTCTAGCATGTCAAAGCCATACCTTGTGACCTGTGTCCTGTGCTATAACAACATCACACCACATTCACCTTTGGTTATGATAAAGAACAATAACTATTTACACAATTACATATGGTAACAAATGGTGCCAAGAACATTGATTATATAATCCTAAAAAAGAAGCTGAAAAGCTTGATTTTCTAACCCCAGTGATATATCGTCTTATAACCTGCTGCAGTGATGAAGGCATGTACTTCCAGCTGTGCCAGTTTACTGTGAGAACACTGTTGGGTGTAGTTTTGGGTGCAACCACAACCAACCACACGTGCCAGGGATGCTGCCTGTGGTCAAACAGAGAGGACGGTGAAACATGGTTTTCCAACCTGGGGTTAATTCATAATATTTAAGTATTTGAACAACTGAACAATTATGCCATTTTTTCCTGGTAAAGCATTCTCTTATATTTCAAGAACAGCAGGGAGTCAGACGTCCAGGGAATTTGTCTAGCCAGGTGTAGGAATGCTCCAATGTTTATATAATTTAAGATTAAAAAGCCAATACTCTACACGGCACATTTAATGGAAAGTATATCCACGTGGTGACAAGTAGGTTTCCGATCAACTTGAATGAAGCTCAGGGCAAATGGCTGGCTTCCATTTTCCACCGGCTTTGTGCTGTGGGTGCAACTTTTCCCACCAGAAGAATAATGCAGTGTTGCTTCCAGTGAAGAAGAAAAACCCTGCATCAGGATTTTGCTTGTTCTCGCCTCGCCAAGGCCACGAGATCGGCAGTGTTCTTGCTGTGCCCGCTGCCTCTGTGCCCTGCTGCCCTCCTACCCAGCCACCACCATCTGTTCCCTGGCACAACCCTGTGCCCCCCCATGCAGGGCAGACCCAGAGTGCTGACACCCTCACACACACACACACAGACAAAAGGAGGAAGTATGTTGCCCATGCTTGTGTGTTCATCCAAACATGTGGAAATACGATCACATCACTCACAACAGTATTTTAATTAAAAATTTTAATATTTGCCTAAATGTGAATATAACATATATATTACATTTGTATTGCTGTCATATACTACATGTAACGTGTGATTTCAAATAGTTTTGTCTTCTAATTTCAATAAAATATTTTTTAAGTCAGCGTCACAACACACATTTATTATTACTAAATATAGAGAATATATATATATAACAACGAGTGACGCTCTTTTGTTCTAAACCTGCCTGTTTGGAACGGGCTGTTTGCTGAGCCTGCTTCAGAATTATTTATCTGAGTCCTCGTCAAACAGTTCTACAATATACAGTCACTTTATATTTGTGTGCTGGACGTTGTGTGCAGAGTTTTTTTTTTAAAACAGTCTATGGTGCAGAGCAAAATTTGAAAACTTTGTGTTCATCCTACCTGGTTTATCTATCGTGAAGATTTTATGGTCAATGTTTTACATAAGATGAAACTGAATTTACTTTATTACTGCTCACGTGTGTGGCTTGTGTATAATTTGGATGATTTACTTCAGTTATTTCAGAGGTCTTTGAAGCCACTGATACAATCTTCAGAGCCAAGTTCACAACTTTTCAATAATAAAGCTTGGTACAAAGCATTACAGCAACAAAATGAACACTGTTTTTTACTTTGAAGACAACTAGCTAAAGAGAGAGTGATTCTATAGTTACTTTCAGACATGCGCTGAACTCAGATACTGTGTATTTTCTCTGGAGGAGGTGCATGCCTCTTAGTATAAAGTTCGTAGAAATTCAGGAGAATTTGATGTGAGGACACTGCAATTGAGTGGGGGGGTTGATAACGCTTCTAATACCTGACAGACAAAAAAAAAAAAGCTCTGTCACACACGTAGAAGACACCGACAAAGATGTCGAGAGAGTTTTTGGGTGATAAGACCTGACACCGGTGTCTGTGTTGTCAAGAAAATCACGTGATCTCCGCAGCGGAGTTAATACCTCGCTCCCGGCCTCTGTCTGCTGCACCCGGCTGCTCCACCTCTCACCTGAATAATGCAGAGAACCTCCCGCTATGTTGTGTGAAAGGCAAACAACACAGTGTAAACTCTGTAGCCAATTCTCTGGATTTTTAGCCGCAGGTCATGTCTGAAAATGGCTTATGAATGTTGTTGCCGAGACGGAGATAGGCACCTGTGAATGTCTGTATCAGTCCAATGCAGGGAAATATAAATAATCAAATTATCCAAATGAACAGCGGTCTGACCCAGTGGCCGCTGCTGTATTTTATCAAAGGATGTAGAAGACATTCAATTCTGTCAGCAGAATGAAGGCACCCCCCCCCCCCCCCCCCCCCACTGACTGCGACAGAGCGCTGGTCACCTGTTTATTTAATTTTTATGAATATTGAACATCTTCAAATTGCACCACTGCACCTTGCCAAGTATGAAGCTGAGTTCACGTGAGATGCATTCCACAGACAGACAGACAGACGGACAGACAGACGGACAGACAGACAGACAGACGGACAGACGGACAGACAGACGGACAGACAGACAGACGGACAGACGGACAGACAGACGGACAGACAGACAGACAGACAGACAGACAGACAGACGGACAGACAGACAGACAGACGGACAGACAGACAGACGGACAGACAGACAGACAGACAGACAGACAGACGGACAGACAGACAGACGGACGGACAGACAGACAGACGGACAGACAGACGGACGGACGGACAGACAGACAGACAGACAGACGGACAGACAGACGGACAGACAGACAGACAGACGGACAGACAGACAGACGGACGGACAGACAGACAGACAGACGGACAGACAGACAGACAGACAGACAGACAGACAGACGGACGGACAGACAGACAGACGGACAGACAGACAGACAGACGGACAGACAGACAGACAGACAGACAGACAGACAGACGGACAGACAGACGGACAGACGGACAGGGTAATTTTTTTCAAAAGGTTTAATTGATGCCAGAGGAACTTAAAGGACTCGCACTGGTCTATAGCTGCGACAGACACAGCTTTCCAAAAACCAGCATTATGACAATCATGCTCATTTCACGCAGTGATTGCGAAGGTTTACAGACGAGCAAAAGCAGGTCAAGTTTGAACTTGTCAACCAAGCTCTTTTTTAGTCTTCTCACAAACTTTTAATGTAAAAAGATTATATTTGCATAGTTGGATGACACATCATGTGACCTGACCCTTATTGTTCCCTTATTTTCAGACAGTCAAACTGTGGGTAACATGTTGAATACCACAAGTCGATGTAGTGCTTATACTACTCATTCCTATTGACAGACATTCACATGGACATGTGTCCTTTTCTATTAATCCATATTAAATCATATGCTTGTGCTAAATCATGCATGCACACACACACACACACACACACACACACACAAGCTTTGTGCATGCAGACAAAAAGCCCTGCAAGGAGCTGTGATGCATTCAGCTCAGACTCAGCCTTCACATGGTGTCACAGTGGGAAACAAGACCATCAGTACACAACTGGACAGAAATGTGCATATTAAAACAGAGGGACGTATTTCTGTGTTAATTGGAATTTACTCCGAGCATATTGCTGTGGTTTGAAATTGATGTGACTGTTATTTCAAATAAGGATAACATTTCTGGATTCTGAGGACCTCAGGCAGTAAATGATAGGATTGTCACGTGATGATAATAAATATGGAAATTGGTGAATATCAATCGAGAGGTGACGTATGATGAAAGTCTGCTGAAGCAGATAGGTGGACAAACTGAGCTAACGTGAGCAGAGACTGTACGACATGCTTTTAGTAAATACGAATAACTATTGTGTGTGTGTCTCTGTGCACCTCAGTATGAAATACTTATGTGTGTGTTGAGAGGAATCAGCAGCTCCATAAAAAATGGTGTTGAGGCCACTGAACTCATTTGCTTTTCCCCAGCTTCAACCCTTGACCTTTGAACTTCAAGGTCAGACTCGCTTCCCCCTCTCCCATCCCCATCCATCAGGCTCTCTGTCCTAAATGGGGGAGCATCTTTGTACCCAACCTGCCTCTCATCTCTCACCTCTTTTGTTTTAACCTCTTTAGCCATCACTCCTGGAGGGGGTGGGGGGTGGTTTATGGCCCTGGTGGGTTATGGGTACTGGTGGGAGGGGGAGGACGAGGAGGTGGGGCTACAAATCTCTGACTCGCACCAAAAGCTGTCACTGCCGCCCCAGGGGCCCTTAGGCGTCAGCCAACACGGTCACCTTGGATTGGTGGACATATGAGACCGACACACACACACACACACACACACACACACACACACACACACACACACACACACACACACACACACACACACACACACACACAGATTCATGCTTGCAGATTCTTAGGCGAGATAGCAAACAGAGGACTTGGCCGTGCCGTTATGATCCCCACCTTCACACACAAGCAGGCGCACATATGCATACACATCGACAAGCAAGCAAACTCTGAGATTGTCACCCTGCACACACACTCACACTCACACACACACACACACACACACACACACACACACACACTTCCTCTCCCTGTCAGAAACTCGATTAATATTCTGGAAGAGAGGAGGGAGGCCAGCTTGTGTTTACAAGGATTACTGCAGACTTCTTCTTTACATCCCCACTGCCTCCCCCCACTCTCCTACTGGGAGGTCTTTTTCCTCCCCCGGTTTGAGAGGAGCTGTATAATATAATCAGATAACCAGATCAAGATGACTATTATGTGTTTGTTGATGAAATGGGCGCTTTTCTTCTCCCAGGTGCAGGCTGGACAGAGTGTGGAGCTGCCCCCCTCACCACCATCACCATCAACACCCCGCTGCGCCCTGAAGCACTCTGCAGCACGGCGCCCCAGTGAGGTGTCGGTCAAGAGGGCGGAGTTGGGTATGTTGTATGGGTGGGGTAATGGAGGTGGAGGTGGAAGAGGGAGGTGTTGGAGTGTCAGTGGGATGGCCCGATGGCCCTCGCCGTCTGGGGTCACCAGGCATCACCCACCCACTCTCCCGCTTGGCGGCAGCTGCGCAGGGAGTGCACCCTTCACACGCACCGCAGGAGGTGGAGGTGGGCGATAGCATCGTAACCGTGAGTGTGTGAGTGTTTGTTTGGAAATAAGGGAAGCAGATCAGAGTTTTAGATACACAAACGTTTCCCAGTGCCAGGGCTGCTGTGGAGGTAGAATTTCATTGAAGGAGTTAAACCTTATTGGACGGAGACATATTGACTAAGACCAGGGAAAACAACAGATGTGCAAGAGGGTCTTTAGTTCAATGAAGTCCAGTACTCTAAAACTAAATTTCATTTTAACTGCCAAAATGCAGTTATTCTGTTTCCATTGAAAAAATGTATTTCAGTGTGTAAGATTTTGGTGAAAGGGATCCATTGGCAGAAATTTTACATAAAATAATCCTAGTGATGTTTTCACTAGTGTTTGTTCATCTAAATTGTACGAATTGTTGTTTTCTTTACCCTAGAATGATCCCTTTATATTTAAATACTTCAAATTTACATCTTGAAGGGTTCCTCTCTATGGAGGCCGCCATGTTTTTTTTTACACCTTTGTAGTATTTATCACAACTGAAGGTTACCAGAGGTTCTCCTTCAGGTTTGGAAGGGGAGGGTGAGGTGAGGGGTGTTTAGCTACAACAAGCAAATACACCACTAATTCTACACACTGAACCTTTAATATATTAGGAAACACACTACACACTATAAGGGAACACTAATTTGTTTGCTTTATTGGAGTTAAGTAAGAAGATCAATTCCACTCTGACATCTGTACAGTAAGGAGCAGCGTCTTCACATTTTTAGCAGGTAGGGGCAAGGTCCCATGAGGTGGTGGTGCCACACAGACAAACGACTAGTTGGCCTTGGCAGAGGTATACGGTTGGCGCTGGGCCTACAAAATCACAGTTATCCACTTTGGCTGAGAAGCCTCTGTACCTGCTATACATTCCACAAGGCCTGAATTTGTCTGTCCCATGGCCGGTCTGTGAGAACTTACCATCCACTTGTATCGCTCTGTGCATACTCTGCCTGTGTCAGTTTTTTTGTTGTTAGCACACGAGTGAGTTTATAGCTTGACAGTCAACCTGTGCCAGTAAAGCCCCTTTCACACTGAACGAACATCCAACTAACATCCACTAACATCTGGTTCTTGCCTTCAGTGTGAAAGGGTACAATCAGCATTCATTCCCTTTCAAATAACTCTGCAGCAGTTATGGGGTATTTATGGGCTACAGCGCCAATTTGCAGAGACGGAAACATGGCATGCGGGTGGTGTCACCAATTTTCACCCCTTTTCTAGCTTGATGTTATGACGCACACCATGAAGGCAATGACAGCATGTCACTTAAGTCATTAACTTCTGTGACTCTGTCATCTCAGCCACATATTCCATCCATCAGCACTCATTCAGAGAGTTGATTTCGAAGAGACGAAGAAGATATTGAAAAGTAACCTCTGTAATATAGTCACTGGCCTCCATGCTGCTTTCTACTGTTTACTATCCCGGTTTTCTAGTGTCATTACTGGCAATGGGAAAGGAGTAAATCTTTTTCAACAGGTTTACCTCAAATACAGGCATAAATTTGTCCCAGAAGCAATATTGACTCACAGCTGCATCCACAAACCTTGTCCTGTCACAAACAATAAAGTTTATCTCCGAGTGTAAAATCTTTTTTAAGGATGTGGAAGGCTTTGCAGCTTTTTTTAACAAGTCAATGAAAAGCGCCAATCTGCCCGATGAAGAAGTGAAATGATGCACATACTACGGCAACAGCTACTAGATATAACTCAAACTCCAGGCTTGTTCAGACCTTCACCCTTTACCACACAGAACTTGGTGTTCAACCCAGATGACTGCGGATCGAGAGACACTGACCTCTGGATTCAGTCTCTGTCTTTGTAAAGCAGCTGTCGTCTTTGTTCTGATGACATGCAGTGTGATTTTCACAGAAACAAGCACATTGTTCTTGCCCGACAGACCAAGATGATGGACATAAGATTCTGCTCCCTCTGTGTTTGAGATGAGGGATGTTGTTTTACAGCATCCAGGGCTGCTGTATGGGGGGTTAGGACTGACAGGTGTCTTAAAAAAACATTACAACATGAGGGACATCATTTAAATATGAAATTATTAAATTATCCTCATTTATGCAATCACGAGCACCCTCTCCACCACCTAGTGGACAGACAGCACAGCACTTTCTCCAACAGACTGGTTCAGCTCCGCTGCCGCAAGGACGGATACAGGAAATCTTTCCTGCCCACAGCAATAGGACTGTACAGCTTCTCACCTCTGGTCTCCTGGATGCATCAAGTCTACATTCAAATCTTCTGCATAAGACATCAGCTGCTGCCTGAGTTCTCCTTTCACCAGCGTCCAGAAAACTTCCATAACAGTAGGGGTGAGTGAGTGACTTTTCATGGGGCCCTGGACAGTGGCCCTGACAACATTAGTGTTCACATGGAAGATCTTGCTAGAACTTGATTTTCTAGTTTGGTGGAGACCTGCACAGCCTTGCTAAATATAGGAGGTACTTTTGTCAGGCTGAACGCTGACATCAGTGGATTATACAGCCCCCAAATGGTCATGGACAAATCACCTCTTCAACTGCCGACCTTGAACAACAAAACTGTTGAAATTGACCACTTACCATTCCAGCCACCATGGTGAAAATGTGTTTTTCTACCTTAGAAAACAGGAAGACCAACACCCGCAGCAGGACGGAACAAGGAGGACTTTCACCTCTTCCTCTTACAGATGATTGAAACGGAGACTTGTAAACTGAAGGCCAAGATAAAGGAGTTTTACAATGCTGTTATCAACATCTTTGTCGAGAAAAAGAATGGGCACATGGACTTCATCTTCAGATTAAGTGAGTAAACCTAAATGTACTCTCTCTGTCTGTCTCTCTCTGTCTGTCTGTCTGTCTGTCTGTCTCTCTCTCTCTCTCTCTCTCTCTCTCTCTCTCTCTCTCTCTCTCTCTCTCATTTCTGTAGCTGTATGGTCAATAGTATTGTTGATGAGTGTTTGCTGTGAAATAATGCACTTGATCAGTGATCATGATCTTCATATGGCAAGGTGGGTCTATCATCTATCATCATACCAATTGCTTTGTTTGGGGCGGCTGTGGCTGAGGGGTAGAGCGGTTGTCCTCTAACCAGAAGGTCGGCGGCGTGATCCCAGTCTTCCCCATTTGCATGCTTAAGTGTCCTTGGGCAAGATACTGAACCCTGAATTGCACCTAATAGAAACAATTGCTGCCCATAGATGCCCTGTATGAATGTGTGTGTGAATGGGTGAATGGCAAAAACTGTACTGTAAAGTGCTTTGAGTCATCAAGACTAGAAAAGCGCTATATAAATACAGAGCATTTACCATATTAGATTAACTTGGTGAATGTTGGATCATGGAAAAGTAATGTTTTCATTGTGGGGAACTGTGAAGGTGTCTTCTTTTCTTTTCCCTTTTTTGCTATTACTGGCTTGTCTCTTAAAGGGATAGTTCACCAAAACAAATTTGATTCCCTCATTATCTACTCACCACTATGCCGACGGAGGGGTGGGTGAAGTGTTTGAGACCACAAAACACTTTTGGATTCTCAGGGGTAAACAGCGTTGCAGCTAAATCCAATACAATTTTAAATAACTGCTGACTCCGTCTTCAGACATTATAAAACAACAGAAAATAAAGACTTGATAAAGAAATGCCTCCATACTGCTCGTGTGGTGTCATCCAAGTGTCTGCAAGCCCCGACATTCAAATCTGACTCCAAACGGCGCCATTTACACCAAGTTTTTAGCCTAAAAGTAGATGATGAGTGAATTGCCATTTTTGGGTGAACAATCCCTTAAAACAAAGTAAAACCAACAGTCCTCTGCTGTTATGAGATGTACTGGGAGAGTGTGGACTGCGATGAAGCCATTATATGCCATGTTCTGGTTAAGGTCTTTTACTACATGAGATTCAACTGATGTACAACGACAGATGTTACATGTGTAGTGCACTCACCTGACTATGGAACACTCAGAGCTGACTGAATTACTTCAGTGAGTACGGTGTTACCAACTAAGAATTCTCCTTTAAACCACTGATACTCTCCATAATAAACTTGACAGGGAACTTTTTAAAAGACAACATCATCGGCCAATATCCAACATGTCATGTAATATTATCGGCTTCATGTATCGGTGTCACCCTTGTTGGCATGCAGCCTGGCACCAAACCGCACGACTTGTCTGAGCACATCAGTGGAGCGGCCAGTCAAACACCCAGCACAGAGCCAACGCCGAGCCTCCCCGCCCGGTTGCAGCCACACAGCTCAGCAGCAGAGCTGTCACACCGGCCTCACCAAGGGCACAAGGGGAGGATGTGATGTGTAAATACAGCGGTGTGCACTGTCTGTACACTCAGCCAGGACAGGTTTATGTGTCTGCTTTCACAGACTTTTTATAATTTCATTCAACTGTGAATGCCCCAAATGTCCCACTGCATCCATCCTCAGGATGAAGGAGCGATTACGTGCTGAAATCGTTTTTTCTCAGATGTGTTTCTCATCCACAGTTCATTTACAGAACCTAATGAACCCCCTGAGTGTCTACGTGCTTCCCAATCAGTTCTTGGCTATTTACTTACATTCAGCTTAAAATATCAAAACCTCAGAAAAAAAAAATCTTTTGTCCATTTTGAACCAAATCCACTCTGGTATTCACAGTGATTAGCTGATGTTTGCAAGTCAGATCAGAGCGTTACTGATTAATGAAGAACACTAGATCCTTTATCCTGTAGCACAGTCAGCATGCACTGTATCCTTTGGATCAAATTACATTGTATTGATCTACATGAATGAATAATTGCATCTGAATGGTTTTATTAAGCTAAGGATGATTTAACGAAGTTTTAGTTTTTTTAATAAAGAAATGTGAATGTGGTTTACTACGAAATTCAGTCTGTGTTTCTTACTGTTGGTTGTTTACCTCAGTAATGTGAGTAAATGAAGCCCTCT
>NC_047163.1:19023433-19040933 GCF_009819705.1 Hippoglossus hippoglossus | reverse complement strand
GATGATACTATGATACTAGTGTGTGTGTGTGTGTGTGTGTGTGTGTGTGTGTGGTGTGTGTGTGTGTGTGTGTGGTGTGTGTGTGTGTGTGTGTGTGTGTGTGTGTGTGTGCGTGTGTGTGTGTGTCCTGGGGAGGGGTTGGGGAAACATTTTTGCTTTTCCTACAAGTGAGAACTGATATGTTTAATTTAGCAGAGTGAACTGTAGGAGTTGGGGGAAGTGGAGGAGATGAAGAGAGGAGGAGGAGGAGGAGGAGGAGGAGGAGGAGGGAGGAGGAGGAGGGCGGCTGCCAGTAGTTGCAGCACAGGGAGGAGGAGGGAAAAGAGAAAAGGAGGAGAGAGAGGAGGAGGAGGAGGAGGAGGAGGAGGGCCGCTGGTCGCCGGGTTTCCATGTGACAAGGGGAAATATGAGGGACTTTGACAGGTCTTAAACGGTCTGGCGCCAAGGCCTCAGTCTAGCCGCTAAATATAGCCGGAGAGATGATGCAGGGAGATGGGAGGAGAAGATGGAGCGATGAAAGGAAGAAAGGAACAATGTCGAGGGGAAGAAGAAAATACAATACTCAATTATAGACGAATATGGTGAAAAGTGTCCCGTTATGTTGTAATTAGAGCGTCTCTGGCTCGGATCACTGACACAGGGGCCAAATCCCGAGCAGAGACGCTGTTGACGCACATTTTCACATGTGCACCTGTATTGTGTTGTTCCGAGAGGACGCGTCAAGGACACTGACAAACTTGAGTCAACTTCTCACCGTTTGAGAAGCGCCGTGCCAGCGGTTCATTCACTGTGAATGCAGCCTCAGCTGACTGTGTGGCTGGCGAGTCTGTGCGCAATTATCTCAAATTTAAGCCTCCAAACTATTTTATTTGAACCTATTTCTGGGGTTCAGATAATTAAAAATGACAGCATAAAATGAATTGATCTGTATATTATTCAATTAGCAACGTAGGAAAAAGTCAAGGACTAAAAACCCAAAACTTTGAGATTGAATGTTTCCAAACTTGCGCATTTTCTTTTCCACTCTTTGATGCTCTCTTCTCCTCATCAAAACAAGCCTAAACAGCATATGTCCATGTGTCTGTTTCCCCAACACAAAGCATAGGCCTCTGTTAATCTGTCAGTACACTGCTCCCTCCATAGATGTAGCAGCAGCCCAGTCCTCCTTCCACCTAATGACTTTTAAATCGCGCGTAATGGAGATTTCTGTGCCGCTGAGGGCACAGAACAAATAAATGGTGAGTAATTTGCACGAGCATTATTGATACAATTATCCAGTTGAGTATTCCGGTTGAAAAACAGTTATCCACCTCCATATGCTGCTAATCTGTTTCTGTCCCATGCAAAGCTCCGTGCACGCGGCTCCGAGCGTCTGACAAGCCGCCGCCGCTGCCGCTGCGCTCCCTGTCATTTCATAAATCTCAAGTTGCAGCATTCCAAACAAGTCAGCTGTCCGGGCGAATTATAACAGATACAAACCACAATGCGCATCTGAAGGAAACTGTCAAGTGCGTGGAAAACATCCTTCATGGTTTTTACATTCTCACGTGAAGCTGGTGTTCAGACACCTGGATGGAAACCCACTTTCTCTCACTGGGGCAGTGCACTGGCTGCTGCTGCTGGGGACACTGGGAGCACTGGTGTCTGGTCTGATGTGTGTGCATGGGCCTGTACACACTGTTTTCACTGAGGTACACTGCGCCTTGTTATGTCTGTAGCTGCCTGCTCCCTGTCCGGCCTGCGCTCTTTACGCATGGCTGTATCAATCTGATGGAAGCCGAGCAACAAGTGTGTAACAACGTGGAGATGTGCACACATTTCATGGTCTTAAATCACATAACGTGCTGTGTCCGACACACAAGTGCGCGCTGCTCCGACTCTCTGGAGGTTTTTGTGGGTTCGCATTTAAGGATATCATTTTAAATATTATTCATTATTTTTACACCTTTATGTTTTTTGAAGCAGTGTGCTCATTTGAGTGTTTACATTGTGTGTTACGTAACCATTAAATGGATTATATGTTTTAGTAAAAAGGTTTTTACTAATATGATCGAAGACAGTTTTATGGCCAGTATGGAGCTTAGTCTGTGGAGTTTCATGGGTTAGTAGGAAATGCGTAATTGTGTCAGACAGTGTCATTCAGACGGATAATCACTTTTGTTTCAGTTTTAGTCGAAATGACGCCTGTGGCCGACCGCACGCTCCGTCCTGCGCGGAGGGAGCAGCTGCTTGCGCCAGAAAAACAGTTCGCATCGGACACGGAGTCGTGGCTGAGGCGGGGAGGTGGAGCGCGGCCGCGGAGGAGGCTGCTGAGGGGCCGGAGGCGCTCACACATGCAGGACTTCAGGGTAAATGGAAAGAGACAAGAGACTGTTCTTATTGTGGCGCATCAGCCGACTGGCGCCGAGCGGCTCTTCAACACACTGAGTCCGTGTTCATCAGGAGCTGAGGCGCTGGATTCCTCTGGAGGAGCCCCCCCCCCACCCCCCACCCCTTTCCTCCCCCCCCCCCCCCCCTCCCCTGTGGCTCCAGGAGTCCCGCACCGTCCCCGGTCTGACTAAGTCCAACCTGCCGGGGATCACACGGCACCACGGGCCTGCCTGTCCTCACAACTGAGCACTAAATCATGTCATCGCTGCGTGTGTGATGTGGAAGCAAACTACACACACCAGGGAAATCTCACACAGGCACACAGCCCTGCAGAAGAATATAATAAACCGTAAAACACACTCCATTATTTATCCTCCTTTTAGCCCGAATAAAGCTCTAACTGTGCCACGGAGTCCGGGAGAGAAATGCAACTTTGTTTGCAGCCGAACAAGGAAGAGAAGTGAGCACTCACCGCGTCTCCTTCTCCCCGAGTTTTCTCTCAGAATTCATTCATCATCATTCATCTGGTTTTTCCCTCCACGCAGCGGCTGGCTTTGTGTGTTCCAGCCCCGGCTCTGTGACGCTGCCGCCGCCGCCGCTGAGGCTGCTGCTGCCGCGGCCGCTGCTCCCCCCGGCAGCCCGGTCAGCGCCGCGCACAGATACCCGAGGAACCCGGGGCTGGGCGAGCTACACTCGGCTAACAGAGCCCGGGCTAAAGTCAAAACAGCCGAGAACTTGGAGTAATAACGAGTCTGTTGTTATAGGGAGCCCGAGAGGCAGAGAGAGAGAGAGAGCGGCTGCTTGGGAAGCATGTCCGGACTGTAGCGCATGAGCGGCGGGTGGAGGAGTGACTGTGCTGGGCTGTTCTGACAGACAGGGGTGGAGGTGGAGGAGTGGAGCTGTTCCTCTCTATAAAGGTGAGTTTTAGGACAGTGGACAGGTTGCTTTCTCCGGAGGCGACATTGTAAAAACGCAAAGCCGAGAGAAGTGATGCCTCCACCGGCCAAGAACTGAGGGCTGACCCGGTGTTTGGCTTGGAAATGGGGGTGGGATTTCCCGATCTTTCCTGTCATTGGTTAATATTTTATCCTGTTGACATGTTTTCTTACTGCTAATGCTTCCGACACCTTCTTGTCCCCCCCCCCCCCTCCCCCCCCTCTCCCAGAGTCTGGCCGGAGCTGTCAGAACCACGCCTATAGGGGCCCACAATTGGTCCAGAAAGCGTAAAATCAGCAATCAAAGGGGCTTGGTTCATTAGTGTTGGGGATGGAGGCAGGAAGGACATGTGAGATAGTCACAGATCTGCAGTGAACGGGGCCACATCTCTCCAGTCAGTGTGGGATGACTGAAGCACAGCTTATTTCTCTCAGAGCCACAGCGCCCAGCCGCGCTCTCCGCGCACCGCGCCGCTCGCACTGAGGAACTCGGCGCAGGAACCAGAGGAAGAAACGCACAACGACTCTGGGCTGTTTTGTCTCCGCTCTGATTACGCGTTGTGACAAGGCGCCGCGCTCCTCCGTGCGGCTTCACACAAATTAACTGCTCGCCCAGCGCGGACCTACACCGGCTCCAGGTCGGGGGAAATACCACTCAGATATCCATTATTTCACTTGGTTTTTGTGGATGCACCGATGAGAGATCCAGTTTTCACAGGGACTGCAATGGCTTATCACCCTTTCCACGCACACCGGGCGACCGACTTCCCCATGTCCGCCTTCCTCGCGGCCGCGCAGCCTTCCTTCTTCCCGGCACTCAGCCTGCCTCCCGGGGCGCTCACCAAGCCCATGTCGGACCACGGCCTGGCCGGGGCAGCGGAGGCTGTGCTCCACCCGGCCCTCAGCCACCATCAGGCGGCTCATCTCCGCAGCATGAAGAGCCTGGAGCCCGAGGAGGAGGTGGACGACGACCCCAAAGTTACACTGGAAGCCAAGGATCTTTGGGACCAGTTTCACAAACTCGGGACGGAGATGGTTATTACCAAGTCCGGACGGTAAGAATTAGCCAGAGCTATAATTCCTCTCTTTTATACATTTTTTTTATTTTGCATAAAAAGTTGGACATATGTCTACATATGTGCAGAGATTAAAAAAACATAGGACGAGTTTAGAGCCGCTAGAAATCCCTTTACTCGGGTTATTCAGTGGCAGCTTGTGCGCCAGGCCTTCGCTATAGTGTTATTCCACCGCCGATCATTAGCCTGTTCTGCATGAATTAAAACACACAAGACAACTGCACAACACTCCAGCGATTATATATCTTCACCTCGTATTATGCAATAAATATATCGATTTTCAATGGAGTTCCAGCTCAGAATTTCGGTGGCTTCACTTGTGATTAAACCTCCATGCTATTTCTGGATATTTGGAATGTTTGTCCAGTCTGATCAAAGTGAAATGTTTGGGATATTTTTTTTTGGGGGGGGGGGGACATGAGCCGAGCTTTAGTTTTATCTCTCAAACTGCATTGTGTTGAGGCAGCAGGCTTCTGGCTTTTATAAACACACTGTCACTTCAAAAAGCACCAACGTGCTCATAAATACACGACCCAGCTTTGTAGTGTAGGCTTGGACAACACACACACACACACAGGCTGACAGAGACAACACACACACACACTTTTCACTGTGGCCTAATTGCGTGCAACGACTGGAGAATCATTTCTGACAATTAGAATATTTCCACTTGTCAGAGCGTCGTGTTTTCCCTCCGCGCGTCTTTTGTCCGACCTGTTCCTCTCCCAGCGAGGATCTGCTCCTGTGTTTAGTTTGAATCACGGCGTGTTGACTCCTCGTGTGTGTGTGCGTGTGTGTGTGTCCGTGCAGGAGGATGTTCCCCCCGTTCAAAGTGCGGATAAACGGCCTCGATAAAAAAGCCAAATACATCCTGCTGATGGACATCGTGGCGGCGGACGACTGCCGCTACAAGTTCCACAACTCCCGCTGGATGGTGGCGGGCAAGGCCGACCCGGAGATGCCCAAGAGGATGTACATCCACCCGGACAGCCCGGCCACCGGCGAGCAGTGGATGGCCAAGCCTGTTGCGTTCCATAAACTCAAGCTGACCAACAACATCTCGGACAAACACGGATTTGTGAGTATAACCAGTGTTTTTTTCGCTCGTCCCTTCCCGTGTTGCCCTGCTGCGGGAGGTGTCTGCAGGAGGCAGACGGGACGAACTGTGTTTAGGTGTTTTCAGGTTGAGATGAAAATTTGATGAGGAATGTGAGGCTAGGTGGCAGCAAAACAATAGTGCAACACAGCGAGAGAAAAAACCAGGAAAAAAAACCAGGGAATGAATAAATCAGAGCATGTGTGCTGAACTCAAACTTCTGCAGGGAAATAATGAAGCAGAGTCAAAACAAGTGGGCAACAAATATTCTGCGGTTTATTGCCACCCTTTGAAAATATGGCCAATAATAAAATGTGTGTTCTATAGGTTTTAAAGATGAATTAATGATGGTGCTGCTCGAGCTGTTGACACTTTGTCACCACTTGACTTCGCACCGCCACTGACATACACTGAGCTTATGTTTCCTCTGAGCTCTCCACAATATTATCATTTACCTCTGCTGCAGCTCAGGGCCTGTGTGAGGAGAGCAGGGCTGCTTCCCCCTTCCCCCTGCCTGCTTATTGTGTGGCTTTTATTGGGAATTACTAAATAATTTGATATAAATAATATGAGATCAACATGTAAATAAAACCCCTTTGAGCTTGAGTGTTTGTAAGGAAGGAGGATTAAATGGTGTCTCACCAAACGAAAAGAGGGAAATGATGTGAAATGAGCTTGCAAAATCACAGTATAGTATAATATAGTATAGTAGAATATAGGCTATGATATAGCCCTATTATTGAAATTATATATAATATGTATCTGTGTAATTATGTTGTTATTTTGTGCATAGGCTACTATTTAGGTCTGTAGTGGATTTTTGTGAAATATTATGTTTGATATTATTTTACATTTGTACCTTGTATTATAGGCTACGTTATTTCCCACGTGTCTGTGTTGTAGTAATATGAAAGAAGACATGTTTAATTATTACAGTAATTTAAAATCTGCACAGCCTTTCATTGTAATGTAAAAAATAATAGATTTAATGTTTGAGCTGTGTGTGAAATTCAAATGAATAATCGAGTGGGAATGTGTCGCTTTATAGGAACCAGATCCAGTCAGATAGAGATATATATATATATGATTTCCTCGCCGTGTTTCTGAGCCCTCGTGACACCATGTGTGGCCTGGTCCGGATTTTCATTTGCTCCGCACTAATTACACACAAGTCTGCCTACACAGCAATTATAACAGCAGCTAACAATAGGCTGATCCGCGTCAACATTCCCTGTGTACACTTGGAACGTGGGGACCATGGCAGGTCGTGATCCTCTCCGCAAAGCTCACTCTCCCCGTGTGTTGTATCTCTACTGGAGCAGACCATCCTGAACTCCATGCACAAGTACCAGCCGCGGTTCCCACATCGTGAGGGCCAACGACATCCTGAAGCTACCCTACAGCACCTTCAGGACCTACGTGTTCCCGGAGACCCGAGTTCGTGGCCGTGACGGCGTATCAGAACGACAAGGTGCGTGTAACCCCCCCCCCCCCTCCGCCTGTCCACCCTCTGCGATGTGGCTCTGCTGCAGAAAATAATGTCCTACATGCAATGCGTCCCCCTCCCCCACCGCCAGCCCCCGAAGACTTAATCTGATTTTGTAGGTCGCCTAATTTCCCTGCAGAGGACTCCCATGTCCCCGCTTGATTTATTTAATTGCCGTTTCTCCCGGGTTGGTGAGTGCACCGTGTACTTCTCACCGAGGATTCCAACCTGTGTCCTATCTGCTACTCACGGGCGGCAAATGAGCTCCTGCCTTTTGCCACAAGTGAATAAATTGGGCGTGTAAATGCTGCACAGTGTTGTTGTGGTGCACGGCATCGAACTCAGACTCACACGTCTCCTTTTATTTATCAGTTTTTTTTATTTAAAAGAAGGTGACCCCGGTGACCTCCTCTTTGGGTTTAGGAGAATGTTTGACCTTTACAGATGCAGGTTATTGCGCAGTATATATGCCATGTGTTTATTTGTATGAGCCCACTCTTGATCCTCTTCCGTGGAGTCAATTGGAGCTCGTGTACAGGAGGGTCGGGTTAATGTGTGTGGGTGGGTGTGTGTGTGTGTGGGGGGGGGGGGGGGGGGGGGGTCTTGTTGTAAAAGTTTATGGCCAAGAGTCCACAATCGATTACAAGCATTTAAAAGCCTGGTCACCCTGCAGCCACAGCGGGCAGATGTGGCTGAGGCCCTGGAGCGCCTTTTTCCAAGGGCCACCGAGGGTCTCAGGAGGCCCCTGCCGGCTCGGTGCCCGTGCGTGGAGGCGCACCGGCGTCTTCCAACATCAGGACAATATCGCGGAGCAGCAGTGATCCAAACCACACTATTAATTATTGATAAGATAGTCATCTGTTCAAGTAGTGCTCCCTCTGCCTCGGTTTTTTTTTCTGGGGGGAACGGAGGCTCATGTGGCCCCACAAAGAAATATTTCGTGGCAGATCTTCTCTCCAGGGGCCAATGAGAATAACGCCCCATCTTTACGCTTTTTATTAATAATGCAGCCCCGCTCTGCTCCGTGGCTCCGGTCCAACACGATTCTGCAGCACGTTGTTTTCCTACATGTGGGCCAGGTGAAGACAAAGGACTCGAACTGTGGCTCCGTGTTTGTCAGGGCTCTAACATGAAGTGTGTGTGTCTCTGTGTGTGTGGACAGATAACGCAGCTGAAGATCGACAAACAACCCTTTTGCGAAAGGATTCAGAGACACGGGGAACGGAAGGAGAGAGAAAAGGTAACAGACAGAACACCTGCAAACATCAGTGTGTGTGTGTGTGTGTGCGTGTGTGTGTGTGTGTGTGTGTGTGTGTGTGTGTGTGTGTGTGTCCACCATCTTTTTATTTTACAAGCTCATGGTGTCACAATGTAAAGAAATCCCCCAAATTATTATTATTATTATTATTATTATTATTATTATTATTATTAATAATAAATATTATTATTATTATTCCAGGAAACAGCTGACCATGCCGTCGCTGCGGATGTATGAGGACCAGTGCAAGGCGGACCGGGAGGGCGCAGACTCGGACGCCTCCTCCAGTGATCCTCCAGCGGGCAGGGACACCGTCCACTCCCCGCTGGGCGACGGTTCCAGCCCGCTGAGGTTCAGCAGACCGAGTCGAGGTGAGATAAGAGTCTAGTTTAGCTAGAACCTTTTTTTAAATGCACATATACATTTAAATGGAATAATTCAAATTGTATGAATGTATTAATTATATTAAATTACTGTAATTGTATATAATCAATGCGAGGGTCATGTAGAAATATAATAATTAATTTTAAAAGTCCAATTTATATGTATAGTTTATAGTTTAACAGTGTTTGGTAGCTAAACACATTATTATGTAACCACAACCATGTATGTAAACCTGAATTTTGACTAAAGTGGGACATATTTAAATTTAAATGTCCTATATACAAAACTCTCATGAGGGTTAGAGATATTTTAATACCATCAATTTGATGTTGATATTTCTTACTTGAGTTTATTTGAATTTGGTCCCATCCCTCTGTTTTATTCCCCTTAGTTTAATAATTTAATAACTGATTTCATTAACAAATCCTAGCCAGTGTTATAATTGGCCCTGTGCTTTATTTGATTGTTCAGATTTGTCTGATATTTGCAGACTCAAACCTCAAACCCGGTTAGTCAAATAAAAAGCCTATACTCCTAAAAAATATAATGTTTTAAATCAACATTTAAAATGCTGACCACCAAGCTACTGGTGACCCTCAAGTGTGTGTGTAGATTACTGGTGTGTGTTTTTTGTAATAGTTGGTGATGAGGTGAATAACAGTTAAACATTGTTCTTGCCCTCCTCGCAGATGAGGAAAACGTGCTCTGACAGCGAGCAGGAGCTGGAGCCTCATGACGAGCACTGCGACGCCTCCAGCAGCCCAGGTCCTGAACCCGTGTCCCCCTACAGCTCCAGGTGTGAGGACCGCGTGCGGGACAGGCCTAGTGCAGAAAAGAAGGATGACTCCGTATTCAGTATAAGGAACCACGAGAAGGACAAAGCAGAGAGCAGGCACAGGAAGGACACCACAGATGCACTGACAAAGGACTCAGACGCAGGAGGCATTAGTGCCAGTAAGGACACGTTCTCTCCTCTCATGGTCCAGACTGAGAGCCCCTCGCACTTCAGCCCAGGCCACTTACAAAGCCTGGCTCTGTCTGGCCTGCACAGTCAGCAGTTCTTTAACCCTCTGAACGCCGGATCACCGCTGTTGTTTCACCCCGGGCAGTTTGCCATGGCCCCTGGAGCCTTTTCTGCTATGGGAATGGGCCATCTTTTGGCCTCTGTATCGGGACTTAGTGGTTTGGAAAATGGCAGCCTCTCCGCCCAGGGCACGGGAGGAAACCCCTTCCCCTTCCATCTGTCCCAGCACATGCTCGCCTCACAGGTAAGGAAGGTCACCCAGTCAGAAAATGATTTAGTTTGCCCGTACACCTGTAGCACCGAGCGCATGTCAGTAAGACAGATAGGCTGCCGTTTCAGAGGGAGAGTTTGTACAGGATCAGGTGTCACTTCTTAAAAACCAGAACTGTGTATATAACAACCTCACCGTGTACAGTACAGCATCAGAAATACTTGAATCAGAGGTGTGTTTAATTTACTGCTGAAAATTAGTTTGAGAATTAAAGCAATATTTCATGTTTTTGCTGCCTGCAAACGTGTATTTTTACTAAAAGATAAGGATGTGACAAAAGGTACAGTCGTCAAATAAATGTTTTTCACATTTTATCAGGCATCTGTGAAAAAGAGTACAAATTATTAAAGCTCAAACATTTGTTGCTTTTGTATCAGATCTGACTTTTGTTTCCATAAAGATCTGAACTGAACAATGTGAGGGAACAATCTGTTTGGTTGTTGTTGGGATTGTATTGGATGTTTCTAATTTGATTACTTGACAACTCAAGTGGAAATAGTGATGTGTACAGTTATGACTCACATCTTTCCCCCTTTGTATTCCAGGGCATCCCGATGCCTCCATTCGGGGGTCTTTTCCCGTACCCTTACACCTACATGGCAGCGGCTGCAGCAGCAGCGTCCGCCTCGGCCCTCCCCACCGCCAGCACCTCCAGCCCACTCTCCAGGAATCCCTTCCTGGCCTCGTCCCCGGCCCCGGCTCCGCTTCAACCCTTACCAGCTCCCGGTGTCGCTGTCTCAGAGCTCCGGTCTGCTCACCACCGGCCTGCCCAGCAGCCTCAACCCAGGCTCTGAATCCTCCAAACCGGGCAGCAGAGAGGCCAGCCCGGCCCCGGAGCACCACAGCAAACACAAGACAGGAGGGTCAAGTGGAAGGGACGCATCCCCCAAAACCGCCATGAAGGACTCAGTGAATGAACTGCAAAGTATCCAGAGACTGGTGAGCGGCCTGGAGGGCCAGAGGGAGTCCCCCCCGACTGCTGACTCCCCCAAGTGATGAGGAGTCTCTGTTTAGGACAATGTCTTGGCTTGAATACCAGAGGACTATACGTGCATATGTCCTGTACAGCACATTACAGAGAGTGGGATGAGGGTTTGACCAACAAGGGTCAGTGACGGCTGATTACTGATATTCTTTTGGAACAAAGCTGCAGATTGAATGAAACTTAGTCCATATACTTAAATTTAACCTTTTTTTGAATTCACAAGTATTGAAGGTTTCCTCTTGAGCTGACCTGTTGAAAGAGTGGAAAAGCATGTCAGAAAATATTTGGACTATATCAGACCCTTAAATCCCAGTGTTTAGAGTTAGCAGGCTGACCACCCAGGAAACTGAGTACATTTCTATATCGGTGGAATAAAACATAAATTAACAATAATTTATAAGTAAGCTACATAAATTAAAAGTGCAAATTATTAATAAAGACAGTATAACGCTGAATAATCCTAAAATATTATTAAAATACAAGTTGAAGGAAGTGTCACACAGAGAGAGAGAGAGAGAGAGAGAGAGAGAGAGAGAGAGACACTGATCATTTCCACTACAGCAAATAATGCAATGGATCAAAGGTTTATCATGTCCTCTAAATCAGAGGTGGAGGCCAGCAGGCCCAGTATCGGCCCCGCATATCGGTGTCACCTGCCGCAGAGCCCGCAGCTCCACTGAGCCGCGCACCGCAGAGAGTGCGTGTTGACCGTGGTTGACTTGAAGCACCGAGTCGATCTCAAGCTGCATCCAAAAACTGTGTTCGTTTTCCAGGCCTGATTATTTCAAAGGGATGGAAAGTGAAACGTTCCGTCTTGCGAGAGAAAGAGACCGCTTCTCATTTCATGCCAGATAAAAAAATGTTTCTGAAATATTTATGTAATTAAGAATAAAAAAAAAAATCTGTAAATAAAGCTAAGATCCAAGAATATGCAATTGGTATTAATTTATTCAAGGCTGTATATTAGCGTGTATATATTTCGAATTTAACTGGTTGCTTTTTCCCCTCCGCCTGCTCCTGTCCTCTCATTTTACATGACCATATACTGTAAATTAAAGCTATTTAGCGCTTGTTGGTTTGACGAACTGTATGAAGCATCGCTGGTTTTTTAGGAGACGTGTGTGCCATGTTTTAGTGTCTGCATCCACCGACAAATACAGAGGAACAGAGCGAGAGCTCCACATGGATTCAAAAACACCTCAGGTTACTTCACTCCAGCCAGGAGACGTTCAAAGCGATTCCTCCTGTGGGCGCGTCATTCATATCTATTCATAAATATATTTAAAGATGAAAGTATCTTGTTTATGCTGGTTGTCCGGGTATTTTTTTTTTTTTTGATTGTCTCACAATTTCAATAAAAAATCGTTGTGCTGAAAATGTGCGTATCATATTTTTATTATTATTATTATTATTATTATTATTATTATTATTGCAAAGCAGCTGTTGAAATTTGAAGTCTTTTTTAATAAAGTCCTCTACGCGCACACACACGCACACACACTCATACACATACACGGGTGGGCCAGGAGCGCCCTCTGTCGGACAAATGTTTAACAGGAAAGATGCCGTTGGTTTGGCCACATTTGAAAATGAAATATTATTGGATTAAATTCACGTTATTAAAATGCATTTAAATCGGATGGTTGGAATTTGTGGGTGATTTTTTTTGTTTTTGTTGCATAAAAGCCGCAGGTATCAATACACATGTTTCTTCTTAATCTGAGCAGTGACAGGCTGGATATTATTAGTTGTACGGAGACGGGAGCAGTGACAGTATCAGCAGCAGTTCATTTTTATTTATGCTCAGTCTGTGTCTGTGTCGTCCAGCTCTATTTCGAGCAGCTCCTCAGTCAGTCGGTGTTTCCTTTAGTATTGTGTGCCCGGCGGTATTTTTAGCAGGAGCCCAGTGATGTAAGTATTTATAGGAAGAGCTTTCTCTGCTGCGCTCACACACACACACACACATCCTCTGCAGCCGGACACACACTGTAAACTGGCCTTTTTACCTCCTTTACCGCTGTGTATTCTGCGTCGGAGGAGGCGAATACACTTTTCAATAAGACAAATGTGTCATGATGTAAATGGTGTGCACATGTGTAATAAATTATAGTATTAAAGTAACACAATATGCCTGTCGATTTTCTGTCCAAAAATATATATTTTATGTGTTTTTTTTCCCCAATCGTCCTCTTGTTTTTGTATCAAAATGTGTGTGTGTGAGAGAGAGAGGGAGAGAGAGAGAGAGGGAGAGAGAGAGCACGATGCAGCAGCAGCAGCATCATTGTGTGTGATGGACTGTGTGTATCTCGGTTTAAAGGGTTAAGCAGGGGGGAGCTCAGGGCAGCAGACAGCCTTTTGTCCGGGACCCGGCGCCTGTCGCCTGCCTGCCGGCCACAGCCTCCACACCGCCCCGCTTCCTAATTAGAGTCCCCCTCCTCCTCCTCCTCGACCTCCTCCTCCTCCTCCTCCTCCTCCTCCTCCCCTTCTTCTTTATTTTCTTTTCTTTCTGCAGCGATAATCACAAAACTCTCATTCTATTACGGCGGCCATTGTTGCCACTCTGTTATCTTCAATTAACAGAGAGGGCGACTCGACCTCTCACTCAGGGAGAAAAAAGTATTTGTCTAAATCAATCAGTCTATGAGTGATCAATAGGCTCCCGTGGAGGCCCTATGGATCATAACTAATGGCTGCTGACGGCGTGGGGTAAAAAGGCCAAGATTATTCACAACTTTGTTAAATGATCAGTGCAGGCCGCTATTGTTGTCGCAGGGTCTGCAGGCCCACAGAAGATGTTGCACATTTGTCTCAACGCAGGAGACAAACAGCAGCACCCCTGGTTCTCACTGTGTCAAACCTCGACATGGTCATCACGCAGGGCTGCTCTGTCTGCCTGCTCTCTGGATGTATAGATTCACATTAGGATGTATTCTTGGGGAAAGGCTCACTTTTATAACCTCATATGATTTATCAACATGCTCTCTTTTTATTTCTAAAATTATGCATTTATTACACATAAACTGGGAGATAGAACTTCTTTTGTAGCTTATAATAATAGATGTTTATAAATATAAATATGGTGTGAAATTGAGAGCTAGAGAACAACAAAATATATATTTTTTTCATCTCAGCATAACTTTGAGGTATAATTTTCATGTTCTGCAGATTTATAATTTTAATTTTTTTATTAACATGTCTGAAGGTTGAATATATTACATGTAAAAAACAGGCTCGGGCACTGACCTGCTCTGCTGATGACCTTCACAAACTGAGTTCAGGATTTGAAGGTTAAACCTGATGTAATTTAGAAATGAGTCTGTTAGAGGTCAACATTTAACACCAGCAGAGAAACTTCCCCTTCTGAAAATAAATAAATAAACTCCTAAAACACCAGCGAGAACAATTCTGCAAACTGCTGTACAGAGCTGCAACAAGTGAGGCGCATTGTGTTTGTGAATGGGAGGCCAGTGCAGTGTGTCAGTCTGACAGTGCTGGGAAACAGCCCAGGAACCTGCATGGTGTCTACACTGTGAGGATTGTTGTGCTACTGACAGGGCAGGCAGCCTATTGGGTGCTCGGCTCAGGTGCGGCATCACGCTGGACCACAGGAGGAGCAGGAGGGGTCCAATCACAAGCCCCTGTTCTCCCTCACGGGGAGGAGGAAGAAAACACAGGGTCGAACTTCAACTGCAACACTTCCACAAGCCAGAGCCTCACACACAAACAGACACACGCACACATTTATCCTTTTCAAACCCAAATGGTTCGAAGATATTTATGTTATCAATAAAGTAAGATACACTGAAAGATTCATGAAAAGAAACCACTTAATAAACACAAATGCACCTGTAACAGTCACCACTGGAGTTGTGAGTTCAACATGCATGTAGATATGTAAGAATAGAGAGAGTAGTGTACACCATGCAATATTCATATCAGATGAATGAAGTTTACCATAAAATATTGTTTGTGTACAGAGATTTTCTCTCTGTTGTTGTGTAAATGTGTCTGATTGTCACGGCCGTGCATTCAAAGCAGGCAAAACAACACATGCAGCAATTAAGGCTGAGCTCGGTGTGTGTTTGTGTGTGTGTGTGTGTGTGTGTGTGTGTGTGTGTGCGAGTGTGTGTGTGTGTGTGTGTGTGTGTGTGTGTGTGTGTGTGTGTGTAGGCCTGTGTGAGAGACTTCATGGATAGTTTTGGAGCTGCATGTAGGCCCATCGCCCCCTCCTGGACACTGGGTAAGGAGAAGGAAAGTTCACAGCTTCTCTTTTGGGGAGACTCCACTCTGGTATTAATGCTGCAATGATTTCATTTCCCTCTGCGTCACACTCTCTTATCGTTCATCATCTCTCCAACACTCTTCCAGATACAGGATGTGTCCACTAAGGTTTGAATATGAAACCACTGCTACCTGTAGACTGAAAGTGGATCAGCCCGTAGACATTATTGTGTTTGTCGTAAAATAATTCCTTAGATTAACAAAAAGTCTTTGGTATATAATATAATATAATATTATAGCTGCCATTGTCCTTCACAAAAAGCTATTATATTATTCATAGCACAGGACAAAAGCACCTGATTTATTCAGGGTCAACTGTGACTGGATCCTTTCCCAGCATGCACTGTGAAATGTAACGTCCTGCTCTAGTTAAAATACATTCATATATATATATAGCCTTTTTTCTAAAAAATGTTTTTATTGAAATGCTTTTTGATTATTTGTGTGTGTATTTCTCAAATGATGACATATAAAGCTGCAGAGAGGTGACCAGTTTGAGGAAAAGGCAACAGGAAGTGTCTCAATATAAGGTGTTGGGCCACCACAGGCAGCCAGAACAGCTTCTTTGCACGTCAACATTAATTCTACAAGTCTCTACATTCTCCCAAAACATATTCACTCATATGCTGTTATGATGACAGTGTTGGAGAGTGCTGCTTCCCACACGTGTTGATTCCTGGTCCGGTGACTGTGAAGGTCGTAGCGTATGAATCACACTGTTTTCTTACGCATCACTCAGGGGTTTCCTCTTTCTCTGTGTGCCAGTTTCTCCACTCATTTATTCAGCTTTTTCCGTGAACTTGTTACCTACTCCCCTCCACAGCAGATCCTCACAGCTGACCCGGTGCCATTTATAAGAGAAACGACCACTAGGTGGCACACTGACTCACTTTACAAGTATCATCAATTGCATTTTCTGTCAAATGTTTTGCATTACTATGATATGGATTGAAGCAGAACAATCCACAGCACATTTCATTTCCAGTCATTGTAGACATATAGGTGTGATTACAGATGGTGTTTATGGTATAGTAAAGCCTAAATTTTGAAAACTGAATTAATCTTTCTACTCACACCCAGTGGCACTGATCTAAATATTTAGTTATAAGGAGTAAACATCTGCATCATATGAATTAACAAGAGTCAGCTAGTGTGAAATAATTTGGATGAGAAATATAGGAAAAAATATACATCCAAAATTATCACACAAAAGAGAGAAAAAAACGGAAAAAACAGAAAAATTACTTGATGAATCAGGAGTCATATGATGAAGGAAATTATAATATATTGTATAAATATATACATATTTTTGACTTTCTATATCACAGTGTGTGTGTGTGTGTGTGTGTGTGTGTGTGTGTGTGTGTGTGTGTTTGTGCCCAAGAAAACAAAAATTCTTGGTTTTTATGGTTTTATTCATACTAAGAGAGTAACCTTAATCAGAGTTAATAAGTATGAAATTGTAATCCTCTTATTAAAGTAAAATGTTTTCTCCTCAAACATAAGACACATTGAATTTGTCTAATGCCAGTTGTTACCCCTGTTAAGTCCAGTGAGTATAATGGATGTTGACTGGCTGAAGATATTTTCTCCTTGTTTGATATAATTCTTAACGTTTGAGCATGAAAGATAAGTTTGAAGTTTTTACCTCGGAAACAGTCAAAATGGCGTCAAAAGTAAAACGACTGTGAGATCAGGCCTCAGAGGTTAAAACCCCAGGAAAAAGAAATGGACCAGAGGGGATTTTTAAATGATTTAAAAAAAATCATTTTAGAAGAGTTTAGATCCAGTCAGACAAACTATAATTTATTAAGTGAAGCAAGTGTCTTCATTAACAGTAAAAGTCTTCACATTTACCACCACTGATCCAGATTGTGTGTAGCTGCAAACAGGACTTTGTGCAGTCTGAGGGTGACATAAAGCAATAGTGCATAAGACCTACAGTGAAACATGGTGGTATTGGGATGTGTTGTCTAATGAGAGGCTGGTCATATCACAGAATGAACTCCACACTGGCCATGGAGCAATTCCAGCCTGTTCAGCAGAGAGAGAGTCATGTCTTGGATTTAGAGTTGTGTGGGAGAGGATGCATTTGATCTAATCATACTGTGCACCAAAGATCTGTTCGGTTCCAAGTAAGAGCAACAAGTGGTGAGCACTGTGGCTTTCCACTCAGACCCCAACCCCAATAAATCTCCTGATGAAGGGTTGAAAAGGTGGACGGGAAATATGCTTTTCTTAAAGAGCTCGGGAATACTCAGAACCGATGCCAAGTAGAGTAAAGCAGACATACAGGAGACCTTAAGTAGGTGAACCGTTTTTTAACCTAATGTT
>NC_047163.1:19007004-19023420 GCF_009819705.1 Hippoglossus hippoglossus | reverse complement strand
CTTGTTTACAGTTGAACAGTCGCCGTCACCACCACCACCTCAATCGTCTTTATTTCCTTTTCACATCAGAACAGAGCAGAGTCACTATTTTGGATCATTTCTCATGCCTGCACAACTAACATTCCATTTTTAATACATGCATAAGCCAACACTTGTCCAAATGGAAGTGGCGGTGTCACGGTTACTGCCTCCGCTTCACGACTACGTCTCACTGCTCCCTCCTGGAGTGTGTGCAGAAGTGAGTAACTATAACTGTCCGACATCTGTGCAGCCCATTCTCAAACACTCAGATCCCGACGAGACACCAACTCCACTGATAAATATTCACAAATCATTCAGTTCCTCTAATTACAACAGCTCAGCAATGATCATTAGCCAGAGCTCTTTTTGTGTGATGGAGGAATGAGAGCGCTTACACACATGAGCACATTTGACAGGCTGCTACCCTCTGAGGCTGTTTAGTACAGTCATATCCTCTCCCTCATAAGAGGAAGATGGATAGCATTAAGTCAATCAGAAACGGGCAAAGAATGAAAGTAATTTCATGATATCATGACCTTTGTGTTTTTACTCAAATACATACAAGCTCAGCCATGATTATGCCACATTAAAACAATTAGAGTTGATGTATGAAAAACGTCTGCCTCATGTTAATGCTATAGAGATAATGTTATCTCTCTTTTCCACCCCCCCCCCCCCCCCCCACCCCCGTCATTCAAAATGCAAACAAAAGCAATACAAGCATGTCTGATTCTGTAATTAGGAAATGAGCCAAAACGATCCTAATGATGAGCACAACAAACAGACTGACAGTAATTTGAGAGGAAGGTTACACAAGATAGCAGGAGCTTCCTTTCACATTGGGAGCTATTTCAAGCCCCTAATGGGTTTGTGTGTGTTGTTATTCCCTGTTAAACGGTTAAAAGAAAGTTTAAAACCCCAGGGAAGCCTGGTGATTGGTTGATGAAGTGGATTACAGCCCGCAATTTCAGCTGATTCTCTTCATTTGGTCATTAACGTTTGAATACGGTTTGGAATATTGGCTCAAGTCAATGGCTCCGCGGACAGTTCGAGTATATGGAGCGACGCCTGCGAGCTGGTTCTGGCAGCCAAATCGAGCTGCTCTGCTCCAATCATGTGACATATGGATCAGAAGGAATAGAAGAAGAAAAGTATTCGGAGGTAAAGCAAAAGCATTTCTGGATAACACAAACGTATTGAAAAGCATTGCAAGAGAATGCAAAACATATTACAAGGGAACAGAAAAGTAATCTCACCGGGACCCTTCGGGGGCTCAGTATCTTAAAGAAAACACTCATGGTTAACATTTATACATGGAAACATATTTGTATACATTTTTGACATTGGCCTATTGTTCATATCAAACCATGTGTGCGTGACCCTGTGCATCCAGGCAGGTTGTTCATGATCAGTCGCTGTTTTTTATGGTAAATCTTCCATTTTCTTCTCTCTTGACCCGTATATAACCTGTTGAAAGAAAGTGTAGTTCTTCACATGAAGGCAGATAAAGGAAATCATATTGTCAAAGGTCAAACCTCAGGTTAAGAGCTGACCTTTTTCTACCCCATAACAAGCTGTTTATTCAAACCCAAGAATCATAGATTTGTTCTCTTCTACTGTATATAAAGGAAATCCATACATAATGGAAGTTGCTCTTTGTATCCAGCTTCCCGTCCACAAGCCGCCTGTCAAAGAACTCGGCTCTTTTATACTGACCAGCTGAACTTTTCCCCTTTTGACCCCTCACTGACTGCTCCCTTCACTGCTCGTGTGTGTTTTTGTGTGTATAGTGTATTTTTGTGTGTCTCTCAGGGTAAACCTGTACACAACAACTCATAGCACAATGGTGTAGTGCTTAATGGAGCCTTGCTCATCTTCTAACCAGCTACACGCGCCCTACATGGGTTTGCTTTCATTTGCTGCTGCTCTTACACTTATTCCCAGGAAGATATTGCAGAAACACGGGTGTGTGTTTGTGTGTGAATGTGTGTGTCTGTAGTACTACCATGACTGCATTTAGATGCCAATATCAGGTCACTTTTAACATGATAACCAAACCGCATGCATTTCAATCACCTAACTCTGCTGTGACTGATGCTGAGATGACTGTTAGATCATTTTCATAGTGTTGCAGAAGCAATGCTATCAAATATCATCCGACATCAGAAAAGAAGGCCAGCTGTTAGTGGGCCTGCAGTGCACAGCCACGTTAGACTGTGTGATGAAGAAAGGGCAGAAAATCATTCATAGGGTAAAACTTCTTCTGGCCTCATCTCATCCACTTGGTCATTTCAGGCCCGCAGCACACAGAGGAACAGTTCAAGGGACAGTAGCCAATCTAGAAAAATGAAGTGAAAAAAACATTAAGTCTATCACAGACTTGATACTCATTGACTCTGCTAAATGGAATATTGATGTATCCTGCATTGAGGCCTTGTTGGCGTATGGGCTCACATAGAAAACAAACAACAGACAACAATCATATGCTCCCTTTGCTTGAGTGAAAGCAATTTTGGACATTGAACCATTTGTGCAGGAAAGTGAGATAGCATTAAACAATAGAAGAAGAAAGTGGCTCCCAGGATTGCTTGTAGTCTTCGCCTCTGACGATATAAAGTTTGAATGACAAGAGCATTTACTACGTTTTTTCTGGTAGTAATACATCAATCATATTACAGTGGCAATGAAATTGACAACGTGAACTAGTTTATACAAAAATAAATTAACACGTTAACAGCATTTGGAGAGTATAAGGACCTTTTGTATATATAAATGTACAAATCTTGAGTTTTTAGACTGCAAGACGTGAAAGTGAATGGATGGGTCAACCAAAAACACCAGGATTTAACCTGGACTGTTGTTGTCCTGTTTCCAACGGCCAAGTCAATGATGTTTTTGTTTGACCATGATCCTTCCTGAACCTTAACCAAGTAGCTGCTTCCATAAACATGACAGTAAATGTCGCTAACCTGAACTAAGTACTCATTTTAATCATAAAGGTGTTTCCCAAAACACAGTTGCTTATTTAAACGCAAACCAGAATAGACATAAAACTGATTTCACTCGAAACCACAATTTATAATGTTAATAAAGACCAGACAAATTATGTTGTTCTGCTGACATTGGATCAAAAAGCACTTCTATGTTTCATACTAGAAGTTATGGACGAACAACGCTGCCGTTGTATTTGAAGGACTTACTGTGAATCTTATAAAGACAGAGAAATGTATTAAGCCCAAATGGAATTTGCAGGGTTAGAGCAGCCAAAACATAAATCGCCAAAACAGAGGATCTAATGATACATGCAAAGAGATAGGAAAGAAATACAGTTAAAAGTATGAAAATCAAGCAATAGACTAGAAAACAATTGCGACACCATTCATGAAGACTAATATGTATTGAATATATGTCGTTCAGTGATAGGCATCTTCTTAGTAAGCTTGCAGGAATCTTGGCACAGGAAATATCTTGAAGTGAAGTGCGGCATAATGTGAAAGTTTGAACCCGGGGAGAGAAATCCAGGAATGGTTTGTGTCGAGTCTTTTTTCAAATGTTCAGAGTTCACCCTTCATTTCACTCAAAATGAGGTGTAATAATAATGATGGTTCACTTGGAGTCAAGGCAGCGTTTGCAGTAGCTTCCCCTGTGTTCGACAGCAGCCTTACACGGCCCTTACCTTGGCATGGTTGGGAGGCTGGTCACATGTGTGATGTGATGATGAGTGACAGCCTCCTGACGCTGTGCTGTCCATCAGTTTCCTCAGTGGACACCAACACCAGCAAGGGCTTTCAGCTGAGACCAGCCCTCCTGTCCAAAGCCATATACAGGCTTCTCCCAACATGCCTGTCAAAGGAAATCAACCCATATATATGTACTCAGGTTGGGATATTTCAGTGGTCTACAGACTGGGATCTGTTCTCCACCATAGGCAGATTGTTCATGAAATGCTTACACAAGCACAACGATTTGAATGTGCTTACTGTTGATGACTGTCTTTTTAAAATGCTTATGTGAGCCCTAAACGATTGTTGTAAATGTAGGAAAGAGACAGAATTCAAACCCCACTCTGTAGGAGATAGCTACTGGCTAAGACTACATACAGATGGGTGGCAAAGAAAGAGGAAACCTGCTGCAATGCTGCCACGTCTCGGGGGTCTTATGGAGGGTTGAACACCATTTTTCCAAGCGATCGGTCCAGACATATATTATATGCTCCAGAGTCTCCCAAAGGTGATCAGTTCATCAGAGGAAGGTCATAGCTTGTGACTGACATCATTTCCAAACTAATGAATCCATTCAGTGATCTCTGTATGGAAGGAAAACACATATTACTCAGTATTCATTCAGGTTTCACATTTAAATGTCACTGGTCTGAACACACTGTAGATTCTTCACACTTGGAGTTTTAGAGTTGTAGTAAATCCTAGTTTTCCTTTAACTGTGCATGTTGTATCTCAGTTGGTCTTAGCTGCAGTTGAATTTCCTGTAGTTTGTTGTATGACTGTTTGCTGAATCGACAAATTCAGATGAAAATGAAAACAAAATCATGTTCCACATTTGTCGTTTAAGTTATTTATTCGACTTCAGTCTGGGCTGTTGTTATCTTTTGGCCCATGTCTGAGAAAAGCCGTTTCATACAGTGTCCAGTGTTGAGGCAGCTGCCGGTCTGCTCTGGGTAAGTGGCCAGTCAAAGCCTGGGTCACCACTAGGTTTTCATTAGAGGCCTAATTCAAAGCGGCCCACGTAGAGCGTCAGCAGTGTGGCAGCCTGTTGTTGGCACCCTTTATAACACACTCTAATGAGGAGCTGCTGGGAAAGTTGTGGCCGGCCGTTTATGCGGACCTGGTGCAGCTTTCAATACAGAAAATGGTGAGAGAAGACGAAGAGAAAGTCCCCACTCAAAGACCCGAATCAGCCCCATGAATCACTTACTTTCTTTTCATTTGTTCCTTAATCATGCAACCTGTTGAGTGTCATGATTCATGGAGCTAGCTGCTGCCTGTTATTTACCTTTTGGGGGTCAAGCATGAGGCCGTCATGCGTTCTCAGTGGACCTGCCGGTATATGGGCTTGACGCTGTCGGTGAGTTGTTGCAGGTGCTTTTGTTCATGCGTTTCTTTGCCTCTGTGATTAGTCAGGAAAGATGTGGACTGTTTGACCGTCAGTCAAGGTGTTGATGAATTAAGGACTGCAGCATTCACTTAAACTCCAGCCTTAAACACCAGTGCCTTTAGTCAATATGTTCCCTGGTAACTGGCAAATATGAATGAATACAAACAGGAGCTATTCATTGAGCTTGATCCCTCGCATATGAGCAATGATAACCTGAAAGAGGTTTCAACATCCATCATGTGGCTCTGTTTGAATCCTGCACATGTCATCTTTTCTGATATACTTTATATGTGTGTGTGTGTGTGTGTGTGTGTGTGTGTGTGTGTGTGTGTGTGTGTGTGTGTGTGTGTGTGTGTGTGTTTCCATCTGCATTCATGTGCGCTGGCCTTTACACAGCAGGGTGTGTTAAGCTTGGCTTTTCACAGTCCATCAGGATGATCTCCGGTAGATGTTAATGAGCTTTCCCACTAATGTGGACTGAGTCATCCAACTGGACAGCTTTCTAAGGATTGTGCAAAGCAAGGTCTCACATAGTGATGCTTTCATGTGTAAAACATCTGTAAGTCCCTATATTAATGGTATTTCACATATATTATGTATGTAGTTGACCTTAGTACCTTAGGTTATAAAGGTAAGCTCCTTCCAGAAGTAATTCTTGAGTTTTATTTCCCACCCACCAACCAGTTTTAATCAGGCTGTTGTCTCCAGCCCAACCATTGGTTTTCTCGTCATTTCCTCTTGAGTTAGAAACCCATTGGTCATTATTTCCTCACCACAGTTAATCCTATCCTTCCTCTTTGAGCCTGGCAACATTCGGGATCTAGCATGTACAGTTTGTTCTTAAAATGTAATGAATCGAAGCATTGTTGAATCTAAAGATTTGTCATTTTATTCCCAGAAAAAATACTTTTTTAGGGGGGGGGTTGAAGAATCATAGCAACAGATGTGATCATCGCTCTGGATTCAAATATAATTTCCACCAGTAGGCTACATTTCATTGCCATCATCTGAGCTGCTATCCCTGCAGGTAGAGACAAACCCATGGTATGTAGCGACTGTGACAATGTGAGTGGAGCTTTTCATTATCTGTTGATTAATAAAAGTGACAGTTATAAAACACAGTCCAGGTTTATTGCTGAGATCTCGAAATGCAACAGCATCATCACAAGGAGGTTTGACAGGAGAGAGAGCAGGAGAAGTCAGACGGGGCTCAAACCCTTCGTCAGTCCACTTTCTTTGGAAGGGAAAACTAAATTGAACTGTGAAATTGTCATTAACATCCATCACAGTTTTCAGAGTAACATCATGGCTTCATTTTGGATGCCTGTGCTTACTATAGCTGCACAAACCCAGTCTTCTCATGCCACGAGGGACTATTAGCAACCTTTTAGGTTCCCCTCATTTTCATTTCTTTGCCAAATAACATGGTTTAGGTGAATGTGTTAAAAAATGCTGCATCCAGAACACGTCTTCTCAATTGACTGCACATGTTCTTGTCTTGATGAACTTGAGCAATTGTATCAGTTTGGCCTTGTTTCCAGATCTCAGCATTGGTGAGTACAACCACAAATAAAATAGTAAAAGATCTGTATTTATTTAGCTCCTTTCTTTCCATCACACCCAAATTGTAACAAACCAAAATTTCTCTTGACGTGCCTGTGAGGTTTTTCTTTTTTGATAAAGCTACAGTATTTGTTGTACTTTGCATTTGAGAGTAGATTTAGCCCGTGTGTTTGTATGAAAATGAAAGTGTGTACGCTGGAGTCTGTGTGTGTGTTTGTGTGAGAGTATAAGAGGATTAAGGCCTGTTCGCAGCCGAGGGTGCATTCTGGATCATTTCTGACCGCTCCCCCTGTATGTGCGACTGGCTGATGAGGTATTAACTCGCCACTGTGTCGTTATATGTGTCTCGGATTGTCCAATGACAAGTCGGCAAAAACAGTCAGGCAAATTTTGTGTTCAATTCTGCCAAAATTCTGCTTGTAACATGAGAAAAATCAAGCTTTGGAGAAAAGACTGTATACATCTGAATAATCACACTCAAGATGCTGCTTTCATATTTTATCCATGTAGAATTTTTTTTTTTTAATGTCATTTGTGAAGAAAAGCAACTGCATCACCACAAATTATTTATCAGCCAGCTCGGATCAGCCACTGTTTAAAAGCCTGTATCAGTCAAACCCAACAGCAGTCTCCATGTCTTCGCTGGCCTCCCTCCAGAACAGCATTATCTATACATCAAGTTGGACAAAAGCAGCTATTAAATAACTATATTGCTTTACCTCCTGATAGCCCCAGAGGAAAAGATCACCGACATTAGAGCACCGGGGGATTGTGTTGGGGGCGTGAGAGGTTAAGACTTGTTGAATAGCTGGTAGTCATCACACAATGAGGTGGATTAGGCAGCACTAGAAAGGGCCTTTAGGGCTTTACAGGGGTGTTCAGCAGCTTACGGTGCCTACAATAACACTGCAGCTGGGCGAGCAAAAAGGCTCGCTGGAGGTGGGCAAGTGACTGGCGGTTAATGGTCAGCGTGGTAGGAAGCACGACTGTGGGGTAACAGACACGGAGGCAAGATATGGAGAATGGAGCCAAGAAATTATCAGTGGGTAAAGAGAAGTCTAGCAGCGTTTCGCCGAAGATTCCCTGTGCCTTCACACACAGCCCTGGTGTCACATTGGGCGCCAGTAGAGCTGAGGCGAGGAGCTGGCAAATGAGAAAAGCACAGCGCTGCAGAGGAGAGCTTCAGTCTCAGTGGCTCCAGCACTTGTCTCTGCTTGCCTGCAGTTGTGGCTGGAAAAATGATATCATTACAGATGACCCATATTCCTCCAGATAAACCTGTGGTGTGCACAGTGATACTGTATGAACGTGCAAGTGAGAGACAGAAAATGTACAGGATTAGACTGCTCAGTTGGAGATATGCTGGCTTTGTGCAACGACAATGTTTTATAGCCATATAACAACATATATGCTCAATGAGCACTTTATTAGGAACACTCTACTAATACTGGGTAGTTCTTCTCCTTGCTCTCAAACAGCCTCAGTTCTTGGTGTCATGGATTCAACCAGAGGTTGGAAACTCTCCTCTGAGATTCTCCTCCATGTTAACATGAGTGCGTCACATCGTTTCTGCAGATTTGTCGGCTGCGCATTCATGCTGCCAATCTCCTACTCGCATCACAAAGGTTCTACTGGAGGTCACAGATGTTCACTGATCTCACTGCCATGTTCATGAAGGCAGATTGAGCCTTATACTTTCTAACATAGAGCATTGTTGACCTTTCTCATCACTAAGGTGTTTCCATCCATAGAGCTGATGCTCACTGGATGTTTTTTTTGTTTTTGGCTCCATTCTGAGTAAACGTTTCGAGACTGTTGTGTGTGAAAATCACAGCAGATCAGAAATAGACCAAATAAAATAGATGCCAACAATCATATGATGGGGTCAAAGTGAGATCACATTTTTACATGGCACTGCTGCCACATGATTGGCTGATAATTGCATAAATAAGCAAGAATACAGGTTTTCATAATAATAGTGCTATATTATTTCTCCTTACAGTACAGCCTCCCTCCATTTTTCCAACCCCATTCCCACCATGGCACCATTTTAATAACCTGCTAACCCCACACACAACATTTAATAATAATAATAAAAATATCTAGAAGAGATAGGAAGAAGAAATAACTAGTATATCACTCAGTAGGATGAGAAACTCTGCCATTTATGAAAACACATTTAAATTCACTAGATCTGGATTTTTATTTGGATCTGCACCGAATTACACACAGTCATAGATACAATCCATTAATTATCCATTAATGAAAAAAGAAAAATCTCACAAATAAATACAGTGAAAATAAAATCCCCTGATCACATCTTTCCACCAAGTTTCAAGGTAATCTTTCTTTAGTTTTTGCATAATCTTAAAACTAACAGAGAAACAAATAATAAAAAACTTTACCTCCTCTGCGAAGGCAATAAATAATCCTTTATACATAAATACATAAGTTACTAACATACAGAAAACGTTTATTCTAATGGGATCAAAGTCTCATTGTTAGAAGGAGTCCGGCTCTGTGTGAAAAGTGGAACACTTTCACATGATTGCTTTGGAACATGATCCTTATCAACAACAGAAGTCCACACATGATTACATTTTATTTAGTCCAATACATTCAGCTCACTGATATTTCCAAATGCACAGTCGATATATGTCATGACCCTGTCATTATAGTTGCTATGTCACTTGCTAGCAGCATTATTATCCTGGTTTTCAGACGGATGATAGCTTTTTTTATAGGTTTTATATCTGGACTGACTAAAAATCATCAGTATCAGTGACAGGGTTCTGCCCAATGAATCCCAACATGGCCTGAAAAAGAGCACAGTGAACCAGCAGTCTTCACCTCTGCCTGGAATTACTGCAGCAGTTCGGCTCTTTGTGGCGTTGGGGAATTAAGGAGGCGGCTGCTGGGAGGGCGGGCGACAGGCTGGGATAACACCAGAGTGGCACATTGCGTGTTAGCCTGGATAATAACAGTGTGGTTTGTATTAGGTTCCCTGGGCTAAAGTAAGAAGCTCCCACTTCCTGCATGCCCTCCGTGACAAAGAAAATATCCATATTAGCCTCGGAACATCTGCAGGACGTATTAAAGACACTGTGGTTTTCTGTCAGTACACTAGAAATCTGAAAAGGCTCTTAATATCATTATCCCCTGTTCATCTCAAGGTCACTGACGTGTCCTGCAGTTACTTTTTGACAAGCCTCATATTTAAAACAAGCATCAAATGTCTCTTCCTATGTGTCAGTCCTGTCACTTCTCTTCACACTGGATCCTATGTGTAAATAATATAACGGTGACAGTAGCATACTGAGTTCTTAAGGCTGTTGGTTCAGTAGTTTTCCTTTAGTCTATTTATGTGTTTGTTTAAAAAAATCACACAAAAATGCAATTATTCTCAAATATATTATGTATAGATGTATTCTTACATACAGTGCATAAAATAGACCAAGACCAAAGGCTTGTGGAGCAGAGGCTTATACACTTGACTCAGTTTATCAGGCAGCAAACACTGATGCAGTCTAATACAGCAGCAGGTCTGAAGGTCATCGTGTTCGGTTTGTGTTGAAACGAATCGTTTTGGAGGACGTGGCTTATGGTGCTGTTGAACTGCATCTTGTTATATACAGAAGTCTTTGTTATTCAACCTTCCCTCTTTGATATGGATCGGGTTGAGGATATAATCGAAACAGCTCTGTAGGTCCGTATCGCAGTGCAATTCAACAGCACAGCAAACTGCAGCCGCTAACATGTAGAATCAACCTCTGCAAACAAGGCCACTGTCTGGCCTCCATGAAGGTCATGTATATTGGACTGTTGTATGAATTCAATAATCTGCCAAGTGAGTGTTTATTTGCATTTAAAGACCTCTCCGAAAAAACGCAAGACAACATAAACAGGATTATTTTACACACGCACACATTCCTCACAGATGACTTTCTAACGAGACAATGTTATTTCTACTGTTCAACTGGCTCAAGGTGATTGCCATAATGATAATGTTCCACAGTCTTGCAAACTCATTTGCAGTGTTTTGACCTCTGTCCTCATTAATTAGACTGACCCACATGGGCCTGAAACAACACACCACCTCCAACACACCGTTTCTTAAAGCGGCGCTGAGGCCTCACTCTTTGTGTAGAAACACTGTTGTAAAAAAGCATCCATTCTATTACAATAACTCTGTAGATCAGCACATCCCAGCTTCTGTTTCTGCTGTTTGCGCTGCGTGTGCTTTAGCCATCACATAATGAGATAACATGGCACATTTTGCTGGAATAATATTAGTGCAAATCATGCCAACCTGCATGTTTATCAAGCTGATTGGACGATCCAGTCAAAAGGTGTCGTCAAAACTAATATGAAAACATGGAGGTTGTGTAAAAGTAACCACACGAACGACCCCTGGTCTACGAGCAACCTGGAGAAGCTGCTTCTTTCCTTATAGCCAAACCAAAATCAGCCTACGTTTCAAAAATGTCTGAAGGTCTGTCAAATATTTAATATGCTATATATACATATATATAGCATATTTGATATACAGTATATGAATGTTTTTGCCCTTTATGCCTAAATGCTTTGTCGGCCACACCTCCCCCTCCCTTCAATGCTCAGTGAGATGTTGTGAAGCCCAGTGGCCCCTAAACACACACCGAGAGGGATACTGAATAAAGTTATTCCCAGTGCACAGGAGAGCCAACAATAAACAACCCAGCCACAACCATTGGCACCACGATGGTAATGTTTGCCGAACTAATTCATAACAGTACGTTACCACCAGCAGGCCTACTGGAGCTGGTCACGTACGAAAACAGACGTGTAACGAATGTAAAGAACATATATTCTATGCTGGAGAGAATTCTTGAAGGTTGATTTCACCTGGACACTTGACTCGGACCATCTTGTTTTATATACGTGGGACGGGGCCAACAGTTCCACACGTACAGCAAAGAACAGGGACGCTTGGCTCACGGCACCGACGGAGCGTGGTCTGTTCAGGACGCCATCACTCCTCCATAAGTTCACTAAATAGTTGTGGTCATATTCATGTTTAAATCTTGTGTATAAAACCTTTAACAAAACAAACCAACCATATAAGAACGGTGCTGAAATACTGTGACTCCCGTGGGATTCAGTGTATCAAGGAACAGTCACAATAAGGAGACAGACAGACAGGGGGGGGTATGCAGGTCCACTGTTTGATTCGCCTGTGATCCAGCTGATAGCGCCAACTCAACATTCTCTCTCTCTCTCTCTCTCTCTCTCTCTCCCTCTCTCTCTATCTCTCTCTCTCTCTCTCTCTCTCTCTCTCTCTCTCTCTCTCTCTCTCCCTGCAGAGCTGCAGAGGGAAGGCAGCATCGAGACCCTCAGCAACAGCTCGGGTTCCACCAGCGGCAGCATCCCACGCAATTTCGAGGGCTACCGCTCACCCTGCCCACCAACGAGAGCCAGCGCTCAGTCTCTTCCCCACCAACTTCCCCTAGCATCCCACCTCTTCTCCCGGGAGGCCCATCAGCGTCCAGCCCACCTGACCCCCCCGCCGGCCCCCCCACACAGCATCTCACTGATACACACTACTGTGTGATGAACTGAAACCACATCACGCCCAGGATTTGCTCCTCTGTGTGTTTAGTGTTTATCTCTCCTCATACAGCTGGTTTCAAATCAGTGGGATCCCAGCTACATACAGTATTATCAGTTTATTTTCTTGGATTGGATTTGAAGACTAATTATTTTTAACTGAAGCTGCCAGTGGCTGTAATTTTTGTAAAATTCCAATCATCCAAAATGTGACCGTCTTAATGCCACAATCATTCCTAAAATGAAAAATGCCTTTGCCCTCAAATTGTATTCGTGGCCTGCACATATTTATTGTCGACTTTTAAAGAACTAATTTCAAAGATTAATAGCAACAAAATCTGTTCGGGCAGGACATTTTAATTACCGATAAAATGCTGTTTCATCACAGAGTATTTTCAAACAGCTGTGTTCAGAGAGGGACTTTCTTTATTTTCAATATTAGAACTTTAATAAGAGACTAGTATCCCCCAGCTAATCAATCCAGCCCTGCTTGTTACCTTGTTGTGTTGCCGCATGAACCAGAAACCGGCCGTCCTTTTCTCCTCTGCCGCTGAGGTCTGCTCCCTCCTGAGTCTGCCATCATTCTCTGTGTGTGTGTTTGAAGTTTAACGGCGTGCCTGTCGTCTGACGGGCCATAAGAAAAGGGAGCGCACGCAGAGGAAAAATGTTTATTCCAGTCAGTGACGTGTAGCAGCTCCTTTTCCCTCTGTGCGTGTTGCTGCTCTCATGGCCTCTGACTAATGTTTTTGATTAAATTTGGTCTTTCATGCCTTTGATTTTCATGTAATTACATTTGACAAAAGATGCAGTAATGAGATGACACTATGACTAAGTGGCTGAAATAATTTCGATGTTTACAGTGTCATTGGGAAATGTTTCTGAAATGGTTTAGATATATTCCCCATGCAGCCTTTCCAGATAATAAACTTTGATTGAGCAGAGTAAAAGAGGCTTGCATAGCTGTCATGCTGTATTTTTTACATTAGCAACTTTTGACCAAATCTTTGTTCCTGTCTCTAGTTAGAGATCTCTAAAAATTGTATTTTCCTTAAATGCTCTAGCTTTGCCCGTAGGAAATAGGGATTGACTTTGATAATCAGAAATGTCTTTATTAAATACATCTGCCTGTTTATTTGTCCTGAGACTTGGTGAAGAATTAGATGCACCATTTACACAGTCACCAGTCCCAGATATGAATGATAATAGAAGTGCACAATCCCACATGTCTGAGCGCTGCTGGACTGATGGCCGGGCTCGCTCCCTGAATGAGGGCATGAATCTACTTGTTCTAACTTTGGAGGAAATGCTTGTTGTTAACGGTCGGATTGGATTCGTAAAAATACTGACGTGTTTTTTTTGTTTTTTTTCCTGCAAGTAAAAACATAATAAAGCCGGAGGAAATGAAACTGTCTGTCTTTTTTCTCGCTCTCCTTCTAATTGTGTTTTTCAGTTTTCCACCACAGCAGTGACCATCAGCACATAGTACCACTGGTAATTAGTACCATATTTTTAACAGGCACTTAAGTGTTGTTAAAGGGACTTTGGCTCTTTGTTCTGAGGGAGAGGAGAAGCAAGAGACATGTTTGTTTCTCTGCTAATCAGCACAAACCTCGTGCATGATTTTTTTTTATCTAGTAAAATATTAAACGAAGGAGCTTTGATGTGATTCAAAACAAATTCGATTATTTCTTGTGTGCTTTATTTCATCTCATCAATGTGTTCATGAGCTAATAGTCATAAAATAAAAAGGGGTTCTTGCCCAGCTATAACGGAACTTATCAAAACTTGGAGAGACGGTTTCCACGAACAATTAAATGAATAACTTATTACAAGTTAATGGCTAAAACGTTTTGGAATTAAAAAAAATCACCGCCCATTTTTCTGGTCACATGTTTTAAAAGAAACTTCTGTTCGAGTGTGAGCTGTAGAACAGGGAGAACGCATAAAAACACAAGCGTTCCACAGTGTGCTAATTGAAGGTCATAGTGGAAGAGTCCCTTCTGAATGAAGAGATAGGCTCCAGCCTGCAGGATGTGTCTGTGCCACTTCAGCCTCAGTTCAGCATTATGCAACAAGTACAAGAGAAAACTACAGTCGGTGCTCCAAACGTTTTATTTATTTATGTTAATGCAAACATTTTACATTGTTCAATATATTCCACAGCATAAATTATAAATATGAAGGGAAATTCTCTCTATGATCATCACGGCTGCTATTGATCTTTTCTTAATGTCATAAATAATAATTGCATTTAACAAGGAGAACACTCAGTGAAAACCTGAAAACTGTCACACAGTGTGTTGCTTTATAACAATAAGATATTGTCTTAGTACTAAATGGGGAGAAACCACATTTAGCTAAGATACTGAGGTTGAAACTGCTGTCTATCATTACCTGAGAAAGACGTGTCCTGATAGAGTCTAAGACTAGCACAGTAAAACCCTCCTCACAGACTCAGGTCATTCTGGATGACAGGATCCTCTCCCTGAAATGTAAGTGGAGCAAACGTTAGAGTGTCCAGGTCCTGACATCCGACCACCTGCGAGGAAATGTGAGGTGGAACCCTGCGCGGTGTTGAGTCGCAGCTCGTGAACAAGAGCAACATGGCGGCACCCTGAGTCATCAAGCTGTTCCATTCGGTCACGCAGACGAGGCCGGATACATGATTTCAGTTCTGCTTCAACACTCATCCTTTGCATTAGCTCCATTAACAGCTTCACATATTTGAAATGGAAAGATATCATTAGCCACACTCATTTAATGCTGCAGCAGCTCAGCCGAACAGACTCAAATGTATTGACTAAAAGATCAGAGGCTCCATGTCCACAGCTAAGCCTCGACTATATTAAATGACGGCAGGTCAGCGTGTGTGTAAATAAGAGGAAAGCTGCTTTATGTGTAATACACACAGTGTTTCATTGGTGTTGTAGATTTAAAGAAAACCTTGTTATCAATCACCGTGTGTGACAGGGTCATTACGTCTTTACCATCATCTATCGTTTCCAGTTTCGTGACATTGTTAAGGTGAAACACTTCTCACATCACCTTTGAATCTCATTGAGACTGTGTGTGCCTTTTCTTCTAATCTTAAGCAAGCACCAATAGTCGACTTGTATAATTGTGCTGCATTTTAATTGTAGCTAAACTTTCTGCTGTATGTGGCCTTCATTCAGCAGCACTGGGATAAACACTGTGTATTCAGATTCAAATGAGCCATAACAACATTCATAACAGTTCTGTTTAAATCAAATTAAAGATTAAATCAACACCATCAAATGTCCTAACTCACTAGCTGACACGTATCGTTCTGGATTATTTTGTAGCTTGAATCATAAAAATCACACAAGAGGCCATTCACATGAAACCCTGCAACTCGTTCAAAAATCTACCAAATATTCCATTTCTGTGCAATTATATCCTTTGACATTTTATTCTATATGTGGTAGATTTCTCCACATGGAAATATCAGAAATTGGCTCAGACCGAGACAATCCTGATCAGCAGCAAAATCAAGGCAGAGAGAATATGAGCTGATTTTGAAATTCGATTTTAGAAGTTGAGATATTACAGAATTATCTTTTAATGGATAATACATGCTGGCATTCTATTTTAATGAGGGATTCACATGTATTTATTTGTCATTTTGGTTGCAGAAAAATCCAAAAATTATTTCAAAAACATGACACACAAGCAGCTACATTAATAATATGGAAAAAAGAGGAGCCTGCAGTGACCGGGATGCTCGGACTTGTCACTTCATAGTGTCTAGTGTGTGGGGGACTTACCCTGGATGATACCTCTACATTTGACCATCACACCATCTTCACACTGAATCTTTAAACAGCATCCAGACCTGTGAGAGGAAAGAAACACCATGACAACAGTTCGGTTTGTGAGACCTGGACTACAAATATATTTCATCCCTGACAATGTTTAATGTGAGGTGCTGTCTTGACTTGTTATCAGATTCATGTTTTTCTCTGATCATGTTCATTTTGAATCAAATGAATGATAGAACGTTTTCAGAGGTCTCAGGGATTCTTCGTGAGAACTACATGATTAAGAACAGTGATGATGTAATGTGGGGGCTACATGTTATAAACAGCTGTTATTCTGCTGCAGATAATTCCAGTG